>NC_142349.1:67503949-67516449 GCF_059441175.1 Urocampus carinirostris | reverse complement strand
TTGATTTATAACAATCACTTGTGTTAGAGCAGGTTTAAGATTTTAACTTTGATTTAAAACTTTGAACTGTGAGTTAAAGCTTTAAAGCGACTTCAACTCTCGCATAAAAACTTTAGTTCTGAGTTAAAGCATAATCTATTCACAGTGCCACCTTTTAATGTTGCACTTAATATCATTTTAATCTGTTTTCAGATCTTTTTGTTCTTTAGGGGTGATGGTTTAGTGTTTTAAAGCAACTTTGAGTCCAGAGTTAGAACTTTAAAGCCGATTTAACTCTTGAGTTAACTGCATCACTTTTAAGTTAAACGATAAAAACTTTTCAATTAAAACTTCAAATCTACTTTTGCTCTTTAAGCTAAAGCTTGGGTTTGAACTCTCAGTTAAAGCTTTAAATCTAATTAAATGCTGCAGTTAAAACATTAACTTCAAAACTTATATCTCTTGAGTCAAAACTATTTTAACTCGTGAATTATAACAATTACTTTTTAGAGTAGGTCTAAGGTTTTAACTTTGATTTAAAACTGAACTGTGAGTTAAAGCTTTAAAGCGACTTAAACTCTCGTCTAAAACCTTTAGTTTCTGAGTTAAAGCGAGACCAGAGTTAGAACATTAAACCCGATTTAACTCTTGAGTTAATTGTATTACTTTTAAGTTGAAAAATAAAAACTTTTCAATTAAAACTTTAAATCTACTTTTGCTCTTTAAGCTAAAGCTCGGGTTTAAACTATGGGTTTGAACTCTCAGTTAAAGCTTTAAATCGAATTAAATGCTGCAGTTAAAACATTAGCTTCTTCGTGAAAAGGGAGTGGGGAAAGTTAAAACTCCAAAACTCATATCTCTTGAGTTAAAACTTCAAGTCTATTTGAACTCTTGAATCATAACAATGACTTGTGTTAGAGCAATACTTTGAACTGTGAGTTAAAGTTTTAAAGCTACTGAAACTCTTGCTAAAGCTTGGGTTTGAACTCTCAGTTAAAGCTTTAAATCTGATTAACTGCTGCAGTTAAAACATTAGCTTCAAAACTTTTATCTCTACATCTCTTGAGTTAAAACTTCAAGCCTATTTAACTCTTGAATTATAATAATCACTTGTGTTAGAGAGTTTTAACTTTGATTTAAAACCTTGAACTGAGTTAAAGCTTTAAAGCTAATTAAACTCTCGCAAGCTTAATCTATTCACAGTACCACCTTTTAATGTCGCACATAATATCATTTTAATCTGTTTTCAGATCTTTTTGTTCCTTGGGGGGGATGGTTTAGTGTTTTAAAGCAACTTTGAGTCCAGAGTTAGAACTTTAAAGCCGATTTAACTCTTGAGTTAACTTTTAAGGTTTGAACTCTCAGTTAAAGCTTTAAATCTAATTAAATGCTGCAGTTAAAACATTAGCTTCTTCGTGAAAAGGGAGTGGGGAAAGTTGAAACTTCAAAATCTCTTGAGTTAAAACTTCAAGTCTATTTTAACTCTTGATTTATAACAATCACTTGTGTTAGAGCAGGTTTAAGATTTTAACTTTGATTTAAAACTTTGAACTGTGAGTTAAAGCGACTTCAACTCTCGCATAAAAACTTTAGTTTCTGAGTTAAAGCTTAATCTATTCACAGTGCCACCTTTTAATGTCGCACTTACTATCATTTTCATTTTTTTGTTCTTTGGGGGGGTGGTTCCTTGTCTTTAATATTTTTTGTCATTTTCACTAGTGGTATAATTAATCTCACGATATATTTAATTACCGGCCATTTTTAATCGCATTTAACTCGAAAAAGATTTGTCCCAGCAGCCTCAAAACATCTCCTCAATGTGAATGTGTCATCCCGTGTTGTCCTTTTGCGTGCGTGTCCGCTGTCCTACACGTGTTTGTGTTCCGTGTTTTCCCCAAATGTCTTCTAGGTGAGCGGCGTCTTGCTGCTGCCGTAAAATCGGCCATAATCAACCTGCCGTGTTCATTATCCGTCCGACGTTGACTCTCGGCGATTTTGTGCGCAGGCGTTTGGCTCGTTCCACTCTTCTCCTCATCCCGCTGTTCGGAATCCATTACACCGTCTTTGCCTTCTCCCCCGAGGACGTCAGCAAGAGGGAGCGGCTGGTCTTTGAGCTGGGTCTCGGATCTTTCCAGGTAGAATACAATAGAATATACCTTTATTGTCATTGTTACAACATGGGTTGAAGATATTGTGACAACGAAATTGGACGTGGCACTCCAGGTCCACATTTTACAGAGAGGACAAAGAAAACAAAGAGATAAAGGTACAAAGAAGATGTACCGTATTTTCCGCACTATAAGGCGCAGCGGGTTATAGGGCGCACCCCGAAAAAATAGTTTTTGGTCCTATATTTTCCATACATAAGGCGCACCGGATTATAAGGCGCTACAATGGGAACGTCGACAAAACAGTCGGATAGTTCAGTCCAACTTATTACCCCCTTAACATTCCCAAAGCTTGCAAAGAAGCAAATACGTGTCTCAGACATATACGGAAACAGTGTCTATACGATGTCAGTCACTCAAATGCATCGTTCCATCATTCGGAAGGTTAAAGTCTTGGGATTCAAGAAATGCCAACCATTTCGCTCGCAACTCTACTGTGCGTATGACAATAAACACTCGGAATTGAGTTTAATTTAAAAACAGACACTCCATTCCATCCATTATCTGCACCGCTTATCACAGAAACATCGAGTTCAGTCTGAAACAAGATACAGGGAAAATATATAGCCGAAGTAGCTCACCAAAGTCGTTGTGTTCAATAATAATGTGCAGCCATGGTCCTCTTATATCCGTGAGTTTAGTAAATCCAGGAGAATAAAATATTTACGAATACAGAATAGTAAAAAAATGCTTTCTGTATGCCGTCAACCATGTGCTATACGCATTCATCTTTTTCGGCCAATTGCAGGCTTTGTTTTGCCGCTTCAGCCAATGCCAGCCTGTAAATGATAAAAAGGATCCGCCCCTTGACCTCCGAATAACTTTAGCCAATAGTGATCGATTCAACTGATGATTGACACATCTTTTTCGGCCAATTGCAGGCTTTGTTTTGCCGCTTCAGCCAATGCCAGCCTGTAAATGATAAAAAGGATCCGCCCCTTGACCTCCGAATAACTTTAGCAAATAGTGATCGATTCAAATGATGATTGACACATTGGTTAGCCAATGAAACGCCGGTAAATAAATCCCAGCATACACCGCGGACTACTTGGTGTTCGGGGGAAAATCGAGTCGGCGGCTGCAAGTTAGTTGGAA
Source organism: Urocampus carinirostris (assembly GCF_059441175.1). Lineage (NCBI taxonomy): Eukaryota > Metazoa > Chordata > Actinopteri > Syngnathiformes > Syngnathidae > Urocampus > Urocampus carinirostris. Next base: position 67,513,207 of record NC_142349.1, on the reverse strand, counting down.
GACTTTGCGATTAAATATTGATCCATAAATAAGGCGCACTGTATTATAAGGCGCATGGTCAGCTTTTGAAAAAAAATTAAGACTTTTAGGTGTGCCCTATAGTGCGGAAAATACGGTATATGGAACTGCAGAACCCCAGATAGGACATGAATATTGTCACGAGACGTGGTGGCGTGGAAGGGGTGACCGGACCAGAACGGAGGCAGGAGGCAGGAAGGGAGAACTCACATGCGTTGACGATCATAAGTTTTATTTAACAAAATAAAAGTCACCCAATACTCCGGGACCAAAACAGAACAATACAGAGTTCCTCCGGCACGAACTCAACAGGACAAGGCATAACAGACGGAAAATGTTTAAACCTAAAACAGGACAAGGCATAACAGACCTGGGATTGTATAATGAGCCAGCCCCCGCCAAACCCAAAATCCAGCCTTAAATAGCAGACCAGCAATCAGCTGATCTGCTGCAGCTGAGTTCGGGGGCGCGGCAGACTGGTAGCCATGGCGACCGTGACAGAGCCCCCCCTTTAAGGGACAGCTCCTGAGGTCCCCAAAAAAGGAAAAAAAATAAATAAATAAGAAAATAAAATACTACCTCACGCCCCGGAATGGTTCGACGCTCGGCAGGGTTGGGGGGGGCCGGCAGGCAAACACGAGGACAGACAGAGAATCAGAACCGGCGAACACGAGGACAGACAGGGAATCAGAACCGGCAAACACGAGGACAGACAGGGAATCAGAACCGGCAAACACGAGGACAGACAGGGAATCAGAACCGGCAAACACGAGGACAGACAGGGAATCAGAACCGGCAAACACGAGGACAGACAGGGAATCAGAACCGGCAAACACAGAGGACAGACAGGGAATCAGAACCGGCAAACACAGAGGACAGACAGGGAATCAGAACCGGCAAACACAGAGGACAGACAGGGAATCAGAACCGGCAAACACAGAGGACAGACAGGGAATCAGAACCGGCAAACACAGAGGACAGACAGGGAATCAGAACCGGCAAACACAGAGGACAGACAGGGAATCAGAACCGGCAAACACAGAGGACAGACAGGAAATCAGAACCGGCAAACACAGAGGACAGACAGGGAATCAGAACCGGCAAACACAGAGGACAGACAGGGAATCAGAACCGGCAAACACAGAGGACAGACAGGGAATCAGAACCGGCAAACACAGAGGACAGACAGGGAATCAGAACCGGCAAACACAGAGGACAGACAGGGAATCAGAACCGGCAAACACAGAGGACAGACAGGGAATCAGAACCGGCAAACACAGAGGACAGACAGGGAATCAGAACCGGCAAACACAGAGGACAGACAGGGAATCAGAACCGGCAAACACAGAAGAGAGTCAAAATCAGAACCGGCAAACACAGAAGAGAGTCAAAATCAGAACCGGCAAACACAGAAGAGAGTCAAAATCAGAACCGGCAAACACAGAAGAGAGTCAAAATCAGAACCGGCAAAACAGGAGAGAGTCAAAATCAGAACCGGCAAAACAGGAGCAGCGGAGTCGGACTGGCAGGCAGCGGAGTCGGCCCGGCAGGCAGCGGAGTCGGCCCGGCAGGAGTCGGCCCGGCAGGCAGCGGAGTCGGAGTCGGAGTGGCACGCAGGGGAGACTGAATAGCAGGCAATCGGCACGGGAGTCGGGCAGGCAGGCATGAGAGTCGAACAGGCAGGCGTCAATTCCTCCCGGGACCCCATTCGAGGCACAGCAATGGCCACGACGGGCGGGGCCGTGGTTCGAACGGGCAGGGAGTCGAAGTCGGACTCAGTGGGCGCTTGCCAAGCTGCGTTCTCCAGGTCTCCCCAAATCGCGCTGGGATCGTTCGCTGAGTTCTTGTCGTGGCTGGCTCATTCTGTCACGTGGCGAGGTGGAGTGGAAAGGGTGACCGGACCAGAACGGAGGCAGGAGGCAGGAAGGGAGAACTCATATGCGTTGACGATCATAAGTTTTATTTAACAAAATAAAAGTCGCCCAATACTCCGGGACCAAAACAGAACAATACAGAGTTCCTCCGGCACGAACTCAACAGGACAAGGCATAACAGACGGAAAATGTTTAAACCTAAAACAGGACAAGGCATAACAGACCTGGGATTGTATAATGAGCCAGCCCCCGCCAAACCCAAAATCCAGCCTTAAATAGCAGACCAGCAATCAGCTGATCTGCTGCAGCTGAGTTCGGGGGCGCGGCAGACTGGTAGCCATGGCGACCGTGACAGAATATGTTCCGAGGTGCGAGGTAAAATAGTTGTATGGTGGGGGATATAAACCTATTGGGAACCATGGCAACCGTGACACACACTGGTGCGGCCAATTATGACACCTATAGTGATTGGTTAATACGTTCTAAACTACCCACGATAAATACATTGACCCTTTTGTTACCATGGGGGCACCGGCGCCCCCGTTTTACGACCATAACCGATATCAAATAGAACCAAATAGAATTGATGTAGTTCTCCAAACACCCACAAGGTGGCAGCAACTTTCCCGAATCGTACCTCACAGGCATCCACGTGTGGCAACGGACTAATCACAGGCAAGAAATGCCACAGGTGCTATAATACGTAATGCATTTGGTAAAGAATTTATTGTTATCTGTAAACAATAAAAAAACAAAATGAATATTTTTAATCCTTTGAACATAACTATTAGTTTGGACTGTCAAAGAGGCAACGAATTAGGGTACTGATGTGGGTCTCTGTCTCCAGGAATTGCTTTACCATCTACCACACAGGACCGTAAAACACCTAATCATGGTGAAAAATAGTTGACAATATTAGGACAACATAGAGAGCCAGATTTTAAAAGGTTTTTGTATATATTAATATCGTATTTCCAGTTTATGTTGTCTTACAATGTATTCATGTTCAGTTCCAGTCTCTACTTCATTATAATCCCGAAAAATCCAAGTCCATTTTTTTTTGTTTTTCATTATATACTGTTATTACATTGTCTTAACACCTGTTCGTAGTAGATGTTGCCAGATATGGAAGATTTGGGTAGTTCGGGAAAATAGTTGTCACGACCCAGAATGGAATCTCGGACCCAATTGCGTTCATTTTAAAGGAATTTTTATTGGATTGAGCTGACGGAGTTTGCTTTGGAAGCCGATGGTTGTCGGTCGCTAGCAGCGTTGGACGGAATGGCAGCTCAGGGACAGGTAGGCAGAATCGATACGGCTTAGCGGGCAGGTCGATGGCCAGGGCAGGAGAGCAGGTCGTAAACGTGGGACAGAAACAGGTCGAAACCGAAGGCAGGCAGGAATCAAACAGGCAAGGTCTTTGGTACTGGAATCTGGCAAAACACACAGACAGACACAAGTACGGTCTGACACCCTCCTCTGGCCGCTGACAGCTTAAGAGGAGAGTGCCAGCCAATCAGAGAACGATTGCCACGGGTGTCTTCATTTTGGCAATCATGACAGCTGCAGGTTTTGAGACTCGAGGTTTATAAATACATAAGTGGAGTATTGTATTGCTCTTACTCGCTTATTCTGTACAAAGCACAAGAAATCATGTATTAAACGGAGAAAGAGAAAGACATTGTGGGAGGGAGTTTGGCTGCTTGATGATTGCGTGACACAGACGGTTTGAATTTTGTGCATTTTGGGGGGTTTTGATGTCTTATGGTGAGGAAATGTCACAATGAGTAGCCCAATAACACTGCACTGTGAAAAATTTATAAGAAATGTGGTGAAAAGTACATTTTCGCAACTCGATGTACCTATTTCTTCATTTATTTATAACTTGGTCTGTTTGTCCCCCACGCAGGGCTTTGTGGTCGCCGTCCTCTACTGCTTCCTCAACGGGGAGGTAAGCTGCCTTCTAAGTCCTCTCAAAGAGACAGTTTTGACGTTCCCTAATTTATTACTTATAAGTCCCATTGTTTTTTTTTGTCTATATGTTTTGTTTACTGAGGGGAAAAAAGGATTCTATTTACATACTTTCTGCTACTATAATCCCAGATAATACTTTAATTCAAATGAATAATAATACAAACGCTCCCCGACTTGCAAGTGAGTTACGTTCCGGACGATCGTTCGTAAGTTGAATTTGTTCGTAAGTTGCTTCAGTGCTATTTTTTGTAAGTTGAAAGTTTGTATAAGTATGTATAAGTAACCTGTATTTTGTACTAGAAAAATAAACATTTCTTTAAATAATATGCTCTATAAAGATAAATAAAGTTAAGTTGAACTTACTTTTGGAAGATGCGCTTCAAAAGGTCCTCCTCTGTGGTAAAAAGTGCCTGAAAAAAGCGTTACAACCATTTTCTCAACCGCATCAAGCTTTCTTATTACACTTTCATTTCAAAAGAAACGGCTAGCCTCTTCTTTACACTTTACACCAACCATATTGAATAGATGCACGAGATATTAAACAATAAAAATGTCCAAGTACTTAGCACGCTGGAGATACAGTATAGAATGTTTGCACACGAACTAGGAAGTAGAAGCCAGATTTCTTCTTCAGGGTGGATGCTGGGTGACCTCTCACAGCGCCACACGCCAGTAGTGGTGGAAAAGGGCACTACAGTAATGTCCTGTACCTGGAAAAAGATGCAAGCAATACAAATTCTATTTTTTTGACATCCCCCAAAAAATGTTCGTATCTACCATTTTACGTAAGTCAAATAGTCGTAAGTAGGGGAGCGTCTGAATACTTTTAATAATTGTACTCAAAATTCAACATAATCAAAATAATCTAGCATGATTATTTCTATCAGTGTTAAAATTTCATTTTTAAATAAAAAAATGAAAAAAATCCTATTTAAAATTTACAAAATGATATGTTTGAACAGAGACTTGGAAAGATGATTATTCTACATGTTCCACAATTTTCCTAAAGGGTAAAAAATACTGTGTTGTGTACTTAAAATAAAATAAAAAGTATCATAAATATCAAAGCAGATTACTTAAATATGACACATTTAAATGTGCCAAATTTAAAAAAAAATGGTTACAAGCTTTTAAAATGGCACTCATTAAATCTACAGAAAAGGGATATTTTCCTAGGCCCCCATCGGTTATTGTCACGAAGCGGGTCGGGAAACAGGAAGTAGGAACTCATTTGCAAAGATAATCTGTCACTTTAATTGAGAAAGAAAAGTTGTACAACAGGTATCAACAAGTTTTCAACAAGGGTAAACAACGATCTGGCAAAGGGCAGTTCCAAAAGGCAAATCTAAGTACCCATTGGAGTAATCAGGAAATGCAGGTCAGCCGGTGTCAAGGGGCGGGGCCAGCTGGGCGCCATGACAACCGTGCAGGACATGACAGTTATCTTCAATTTTTAACAAAAAACAAATGTCTTTGATATCAAATAAACATGAAATAAAATACAACTGTTTTTAATCAGGCACTGTCTAGACCAGGGGTGTCAAACCAGGCGGCCCGCGGGCCAAATCAGGCCGGCTAAGGGATTTAATCCGACAACGCTCAGAGAAGCGCGAGAGAAAAACGAGCTGCAGGGGGAAATATGTCCACTTGATGTCGCGAAAGCCAGCTGTGCTTGTATTTCTCTCTTTCTTTCGCTCTAATGCTTTTGTCTCTCGCTTGCTCTCTCCCTCACGCTTTGTGTCCCTCTCGCTTTTCGCTTTCTCTCTCTCGCTTGCTTTCTGCTTTCTCTGTCTCTCTCTTTCATCGCGCTCTCACTCTCTCCCTCACTCTCCCTTTTCTCTCCCTCTCTCTTTTTTTTCTCTCCTGCTTTTTGCTCTTTCTTGCTTTTCGCTCCCTCACCCTATTTAGTCTTTCTCACTCTCGGTTTTCACTTTCTTTCGGTCTCGCTTTTCGCTCTCTCTCTTGCTTATCTCTTTCTTACTCTCTCTCTCTCTCTCTCTTTCTCTCTCTTTCTCTCTCTTTCTCTCTCTAGCATTTTGCTTTCTCGCTTTCCCTTTTCTCTCGCTCTCGCTTTCCCTTTCTCCCTCTCTCTCTCTCTCTCTCTCTCTCTCTCTCGCTCTCTCTCTGTGTCTTTCTCGCTTTTCGCTTTGTCTCTCTCTCGCTTGCTTTCTGCTTTCTCTCTCTCTTTCACTCGCTCTCTCACTCTCTCCCTCACTCTCGCCTTTCTCTCCCTCTTTCTTTTTTTTCTCTCCCGCTTTTCGCTTTTTCTTGCCTTTCGCTCTCTCACCCTATTTACTCTTTCTCACTCTCGGTTTTCACTTCCTTTCGCTCTCGCTTTTCGCTCTCTCTCTCTCACTCCCTCTCTCTCTCTCTCTCTCTCTCTCTCTCTCTCTCTCTCTCTCTCTCTCGCTTTTTGCTTTCTCGCTTTCCCTTTCTCTCTCTCTCTCTCTCTCTGTCTCTCTCTCTCTCTTGTTTTCCCCTTCTCTCTTTCTCTCTAATCTACTAGTCCGGCCCCCAAGAGAATGTTAGTTCTATTTTTTGGCCCCCGAGTAAAAATTTGGATTTTCTTTTTGCCCGTGAAAAATGATTTGGGTTTGCTGCCGCCTTGTGGGTGTTTTGGAGAACTACACGATTCAATTCGATTGTAAAGTGGGCCAAATTAACTAAAAATAAACAAATAAGAATACAAATAATGTTCCGTCTTTTATTCATATTTACTACTTTTAAACACAATAAATAGAGTGCAAAAAACTATGTTAAAGCAAAATAAACCCTTTCTTCGAAACACACCTAGCGTGTGTGGTGAGTGATTCCTGGCGTTTGATACAGTACATTCATGAATCAAGATGATCTCAGGGGCCGTAGACGACGTCGTGGGCCGGTTGTGGCCCCTGAGCCTGACATAGGTGCACTAATGAGTTGAAAAAGAAAAAAACAATGCAGGGAAAAAAAGAAGCGTCTCGGGCCTTGTTCAATCCAGAACAGCAGAGACAACAGATATTAATGCATATTCAAAAGATTTGCAGATATTTAACGGGAATCGGTATCGTTCAAATTTTGACAAGCGCATTTAAGCTAATGTGAACCCAATTTTGGGTTGCATTTCCCTTTTGGGCGGAGTCACATGAAATGACAAAACCCATAGAGTAAGACTGACTCCGGGTGGAAACGAAAATCCTGAAAATGGTGTTGATATTCAATGTTGTTCTGGCCAGAGAGAGTGGAATGTCTTCCTGGGAAAAGTCAACAAAACCAAACGTGCTAAATTAGCTCTACAGGCATTTTCACATCTAGGGTAACTTTAGGGATTTTTTTTCTAGGTTTAATTTTTAAACTTGTTAGGATTAAAACAAATTATTCTTTACTGCAATCAGTAAACTAATAAATATTTTTTTCTCTGAAGGATGCTAAAATTTCCAACACTGATGAAAAAAAATTATGTAATTACTTTGAGTTCTTTGAGTTCTGATATGAATTACTAATCCCGAGAAAATGGATTCAATGAACCAAGCCGATTGAAATAGTCAGGGTTGGGTAGGGTTACTTTAACGTGATTACTTTCAATTACTTTTTGATTACTCCAATACCAAATATGCACAAAATTTAGTAATTTTACTCATATTTAGTTTCTTTGGTCTTTTATTAGCATATTTGGTATTGGAGTAATCCAAAAGTAATTGAAAGTAATCAAGTTAAAGGAACCCTACCCAACCATGGAAATGGTACACACAATTTATTAACATAGAGAATTAATAATAGGGAAAAAAAAGGGGAGGGCAAGGCGCCAGAGATTATGGGAGTTTTCGAAGTCTTGAAGTTACGAGCACAAAAAGAAAGTTTTCCGCTATACTGCTAGTTGATGTGGGGAGATTCTCTTGTACAAAAAAAAAACACTCACTCCTAAGCAAACATGGTGTTAAATCTGAAACAGTCCCCTTACTTGTTGTTGCGGAGAGATTTGGTCCCCCAAGCACTCTTTCTCCTTTGCCCACCGCAGTCTGCACTGAATGTAAATACAGTATCCTCGTTTGCAGTATTTTGTGACATTTTTGCAAAAGAACTTTGCTTGCACCTTATTTTTAAACCTTTATTTAGGACAAATTTGGGAGTCCAAATAAGCCTCAACACTCTTGAGTTACTGCGGGAGAGAGACGAATTTTAAGTGTGATATTTATGTTGATATGAGACACGGGCTCTGGCATTATTTTGTCATAGATTTTACGAAACTATCTAATATATCACAGTGATATGAAATACGCTGAAGAATTAGCTTTTGTTTAGAGAGCAGGTTTGGCGGTTTCATTGAGTTTTGTATTAAAATATATGGTAAAATAATGATTTTGCTATCGAATATTGGTGAAATAAACAACAGGCGATCGGAATTGTTGGGAATTAAATATCCAAATGTACCGTTTACCAAATTGTTCGAATGAGTTATCCGACTCCATTAACCAAACACAACCGACGTTCACCCAACAATTTATGCGCGCTTGTTTCTTGAGGGAACAGGAACAGGAAGCCGACATTTCCACACGGGGTCAGATTTATTTTCCCTAAAAATTTAACTAAGTGTACTCCATCGAAAACGGCCAAATTAGTGACGTTGGCGTCTGTGTGAAGCCGTCTTTTAGCTTTCTCTTATTGGCCATCTTCTCCCCGCATAATGGCACGCCGACTCCTCCCATGGCCGCGCCAAGGAAGCCCCCCGGGCTTCACCATCTCGTAGAAGAGCGTCCCGATGTCTGGGGTACTCAAAACAACACAGGGCCTTTCTCAAAACAACGCCTGCTGTCCTCCGTGAGAGTCCTGTTATGAACAGAACTAGAGAAAATATTCTGCATTTGGAACAGGCTGACCTGTCATTGAACTAAAGCCTACTTAGTGAAAATCTTCAGTGCATTATGAGTCAATCGTATAAAATCCTTTATAGTCAAATGCAATGTTCCCTGTAATTTTCCACGGGTCTGAGCGTTCACACATAGTCGGTGAGCAGCGCTTGAAACAACAGTGAGCCACCATAATCCCAAGTGTGGCAAGATAAGTCATTATCAAACATGTCCAAAACTTGACATCAAGTTACATTTTGCTGAGTTTCCGGCAATGCAAAATTATTTTTCACTTTTGAATGAATTGACTCATGTACTATTGCAAAGGTTGTACGGCCTACAAACGTTGTTTGTTCTTACAATTCTTTCACAAGATATCCATTTATTTTTATTTCCTGATATTTTGTCGCATAATATTAACATTTTTGGGGGCTTATTTAGTCGGTTTTAAGATACAGAACTGTACTAAATCACATTTTTTAGTGGAAGTACAATGTTGGCAATTATACCAAGTCAATCGACTTGGTATAATTGGAAATTATTTGAATGCAACACAAACTTTTTCT
>NC_142349.1:66603949-66681449 GCF_059441175.1 Urocampus carinirostris | reverse complement strand
GCTGAGATCCCTCCTCTCCTACTCGTCGAATATACTTGGAGGGTGTGCTGTGGAAGAAAACAACCGATAATTGTCTTTACACACTTTGAGGGGGAAAAAAATCCAAGAAAAGGGTAAGCTAACAAAAATGCTCTGACGTGATTCAGGATAATCAAATGATTGCATGTTGGGTGTGATATTAATACAATAGCTTATTTCTAATACATTTCATTCTTTCAATATCAAAGTTTTTTTCAATACAATTGAAAATAAACCTGAAAGATTGCAGGGCTAATTAATTGAGTTTACATATTTGAATACCTATGGATTATGCATGTATGGTTTTCACTTTGGTGTCATTCAATTAGTCCAAAAAATGATCTCAGTTACAGAAAAAGATCATAAGAAAAATGTTGGTTGTCTTTGGCGTTGCAATGCTTGCAGTAAACGAGGAAATGCTTGGTTAAAAATGCCTAGGTTTGAGTTAATCATGGATATATCAGGTTAATGTCAATGTTCTAGTTATTTGTATATATTTTGGATTTATTCCTTAATATAATTTGTATTTACCGGTGTATATATTTTGATATGGTTTTATTGTATTGTAGAATCAGTGTTGTATTTTTGTTGAGTTTCTGTCGAAGTATTTTTTCCATAGTAGTATTTTTTGTCAGGACCCGGACAGGAAACAGGAAGCAGAACCCACTCGCGTAACGTTACTCACAGTTTATTGGGGAGAAGAGAAAGGAGCTCACACTCGATTAGAGTAGATTGCTCGGAACGTGGAAATTGTCAAAATCAAACAGCTAGTGGCGAGAGCAAAATAGGAGCAAAAAAACAGGAAAAAATGGAGATTCACAGGGTTTGGCAAAACAAGCGCAAAAACACAGGAAAAACGGAAATTCTCAGGGATTGACGTGTCAGACAGAGTTTCGCAGATGTCCCGACCAAGGGCGACTCACAGGACAGCGTTTAAGTAGTCAGGGAGCAATCTGTCAGCGAGCTTCAGCTGCTGTCCATGGGTGGGGCCAATTGGGTGCCCTGGCAACCATGATATTTTTGTAGTAAATCTTTAGTTATTCTGTAGTATTTTTTTAGTATGTACACGGTATATATTTTTTGTAGTATTCTTTTCTAGATATTTTGTCAGGACCAGAATGGAAACAGGACTCAACTGCGTTATTTTTCTCAGAAGTTTTATTGAAGGAAAGAGGAAGGGCTGAAATAATGGCGCATCATTAGTCGCAAGAGATTTCTAAAATAAGAGCAGAGTAATAGAGCCATGATAATAAAAGCAACAGATTTACAAAATAAGAGCAGAGTAACAGTGCAATGTGAATAGCAGCAACAGATTTCTACTTTAAGTATATTATTTTCATATTTCAGTAAAACAAATAGGGAAATATATAGTGGAACTACAAGAAAATATATATTTTTAAAAATAAAATGATAATAAGATCAGTTTGTCAAGATTGCTGATTCGGGGCACCTGCGACTGCCCCGTTGGCGCCAACAGCCCTGAGCGCTGATTGGTTCCCTGACCCTTTTTAAACCCCCGGCTTCCAAAAGGAAACTGTCAGACTGTCTGCGAACCTATGCTTTCAGCTAGGCAAGCTCTGTACCTTCCGACATCCTCCTGCCTTATTTTCTCCTGCCTGATACCTGTTGCTGACCTGTTTCTAGACCCGTTTCTGGCCTGCTCTTCCGTCCCGGCCATTCACCTGTTTTGCCCTGTTTCCTGTCTGATACCTGTTGCCGACCTCTTTTCTGGACTCGTTACCGCCCTTGCTCCCCTGTCCCAGCTATCGACCCGCTTTCCCGCTGCCTACGACTACCCTCGCTCGACACGGAAGTGGCACTTCCGCGTTCCTGCCATCAGCTACCCATGTCCGACAATCATCGGATCGTGGAAGCACTGCTCTCTTTCTCAATAAAACTGAGTAAAAACAAACGCTATTGGGTCCTGTCTCCGTTTCTGGCTTGTGACACAGTTGCCAAAATAATTTCTGAAGTATTCTTTCTTATTAATATAGTATTTTCAACTATCAAGCTGCATTGTCCTGTCTCGATAATTTAAACTCGAGCTAAGAATAAAATTTGATTCTCTGCGAAAGTTTTCTACTGCGCAGGGTTTCCATTCTGCAGATCAGGCCAAAGTCCAGATGGAACCCCATAATGGCCTGGAACTGAATCCACTGAGAGATCCTCAAAAACCAAAAGATCCCCACTTGATCAAGAGAGGAAAATGGGCCAACAAGAGAGAGTTTATTCTGGCCGTGGTCGGTGAAATCATCGGTCTGGGGAACGTCTGGCGATTTCCCTATCTCTGTTTCAAGAACGGAGGCGGTGAGAAAACGCCCAATCACACGACGGATTTTTCCTATGAGTCCAACTGATTGCCTGCTTTCAGGTGTCTTCTTGGTGCCGTACTTGTTGTTCCTGGTGACCTGTGGAATCCCCGTCTTTTTCATCGAATTGTCTTTGGGACAGTTGACCGGCCAAGGTGGAATTACGTGCTGGAGGAAAATTTGTCCGTTACTCGAAGGTACTCATGAGATATTGACATATGTCTGATAAGTTGAATCCGGCTCGAAGGACCAAGTGTAACGTTTATTATTTAGTAGACTCTCAAGGGGATAACACAATAATTAATTCTGAATTTGCTAGGAGAACATGAGAGAACCCAACCTCAGATACAAAATTCCAACCTGTTTTCAAAGTCTTCCCCTGAGCACTTTATTCAAATTAAATCTCCTAGGTTATAAAAAGCAGATGGTGAATGGTCTGCATTTATACAGCCCTTTTCATGTCACTGAAAATCAAAAAGCGCTTTCCGATGTACTTTACATTTACTCATTCATACACACACTTACACACAGATCGCTCAACAGCCATGCAAGACGCTGTCAGGAATTAAATATTAAAATGTATCGTTTACAAAATTGTTCGAATTAGTTATCTGACTCCATTAACTGAACACAACCTACATTCACCCAACCAAGGGCGCTCGTTTTCTTGATGGAAAAGATGAACAAGAACAGCCGACATTTTCACACGGGGGGCAGATTTAATTTCATAAACAAATTAACTAAGTGTACTCCACTCGAATTAGTCGAATTAGTGACGTCAAAGTCTCTGGCAAGCCTTCCCTGAAGTCCTCTAGCTTTTCTCCTCTCGGCCCACGTCTCCCCGCAAGATGGCATCTCGACTCCTCTCATGGGCATGCCAAGGAAGCCCCCCCCTGGCGTCACGAAGTCTGAAAAACTCAAAACAACACTGAGCGTTTGTACGTCATCAGGGCCTTGCTCTCAAAACATCGCCTGCCGTCCTCCGAAAGAGTCCTGTTGTCAAAATTCCCCAGCCAAAACATTCCGCATTCGCATCAGCATGACCTGTCATTGAACTATAGCCTACTCGGTGAAAATCTTCATTGCACTCAAAAAATGTAACTTGTATTCAATCATATAAAATCCTTTATAGTCGAATGTATAAAATCCTTCAACGCCTACCTGCTTTTCGGGGCGTTAAGGGTTCAGTGTCTTGCCCAAGAACAGGACGACACCTAAATCAAAGGAGTCAGGAATCAGACCCGCGACCTCTCGGTCCTAAGACAAGCGCTGTACCCTCTGAGCTACTGTCTCTAAAGATCGGTGCTAAAGAGTGTCGGAATTGAAAAACAATAATATTGTTGGCAGATGTAAACAGTGCATAATAGTCAAAATAATGAACAACTTTAAGGAATAAATGGTCAAAGTAAAGAACTGGTGTCTTCTGCAATCTCTCTTGAAGGTTTCGCATATTGAAAACAAAATAAACGTATGAATGTCACTGCCAACATTTAGTCACTTAGAACTTGCTGTTAAACGGTGTTCCACAGGGCTCAATCTTAGGGCCCCTCCTTACCCATCTCTAGGTTTTTGTTCTCATTGTTTGAGTGTTTGCAGGGATAGGGTATGGAAGTCTCATGGTCATGCTGCTTACGGTGACGTATTACATCGTCATCCTGGCTTGGGCCTTCCTCTACTTGTTTTCGTCCTTCCACTCGGAACTTCCCTGGGCCAGCTGCAACAATACTTGGAACACAGGTAAGTCAAGAAAAATGATAGATCGAAATAGACTTGTAATATTGATGTCTTATTGTTGTGAAGACTGTGTTTTTTAAAGGTTTTGTGGCTGTGGCTGGCCTACAGAATGCATTTCTAGAATAGCATCATGCTATGTTGTTACTATGTTATTATTAGGTTTTTATTATTAGGTGTAAGGTCAAACTAGGCTCAGTCGACCACTAAAACAGCTGCCGTCCATAAGGCCACTCTGTGACTGATATAGATTATAGGCTTATTCTAGAATGATTTTTAGAAAAATGTATTATTATTCGAAGACATCTCATGATTACCGATATGAATCACCTTTGGCGCCAACTGCCTCGGACTCTGATTGGCTCCCTGTCCCTATTTATACCCACTCCTATCTTTCCCCTTCTGTCAGTCCGTCTGCAAACCGCAGTTAACACTAGGCAAACCTTTTTCGACCCTGACTCCCACCTGTTTTTTGCTCCTGTCTGTCCCCTGGCTTCGACCAGTTTTTGATCCTGACCACGTCTAATCTACCGTCCTCGCTTTCAACCTCTTTTTGTCCCTGACCACGTCTTCTCTCCTTTCCTGGCTTACGACTCGTTTCTGACCCCAGACCACGTTTTTGCTCTCCTCTCCCGGCTACAGACCCGTTCCACTTCCGCGTTCAGAGCAACCTGCTTCCCGCGTCCAGTAATCACCGGATCGTGAGCGCAACCCTTTCTCTTTCTTCCAATGAAACTTGTCCTGTCTCCGTTCTGGTCCTGACAACATGTTAAGTGAAATTTCTGTTTGTTGCTTTTGATTTTTGATTTTAGGAAAACTGATAGCGGCACTAAAAGGATTTTTGACCTCTGCTTTGCTAAAAAAAAAAAAGACGTACGTGTATAAAAAAATTAAACCGTTAAAGTAGCTTACTAAGAACTAATATCAACTGAAAAAAATCATATATATAAAAAACAAAATCACAAATTCAAATGTTAAACGTGTCAGGACCAGAACGGAAACAGGACCCACTCGCGTTACGTTTACCACAAGTTTTATTGAAGGAGCGAGGAAGGGATGCGCCCAAGATCCGGTGTTCGCTCTCGTACTCGGCTTGTGATCCGAACACGGAAGTGGATCTTCCGTAGCGAGCGATGGGAGTGTCAGGGCCGTAAAGCTGGTCGGTAGCCGGGATTGGGAGAACAAGACGTGGTCGGGTCGGAAACGAGTTTGAAGCTAGGATGGGAGAGCAGACGTGGACGGGATCAAAATGGTTGGTAATTCGGGACGGGAGAGCCGACGTGGTCGAGATCAAAATAGCTCGTAGCGAGAGAAAAATGGGAGCAAAAAACGGGACAGGCGTGAGTCAGAGTCAGAAGAAGGCTTGCCTTGAAAAACAAGAGGTTCACAGAAGGACTGACGAAAGGGGATTGACAGGACAGGGTTTTAATAGTGGGAAAGCTAATCTGTCAACAAGCTGCAGCCGGCTCCGCGTGGGCGGGGCCAATTGGGCGCCATGGCAACTGTGACAAAACCGTATTCAAGAATCTTTATTTTGTGTGTGTGTTCTATTTAGGGAACTGCGTTGACTATCGTAACAGCCTCTCCAAAAATAACATCTCTACAAATGCAACATCTTCTGTGGAAGAATTCTGGCAGTATGTATTATCTCTCACCATTTGCCTGACCCGATCTCCAGACCGCACTAAAGACAACAAAAAATGTCCCCTCTAGGAGACGTGTCCTGCATTTGTCTCCGGGGATCGAACAAATGGGAAGTATTCGTTGGGACCTAGCCGGATGTCTCGTACTCAGCTGGATTTTGTGTTATTTCTGTGTCTGGAAAGGTGTCAAGTCTTCTGGAAAGGTGACGTATGTCAGGACCAGAACAAAAACGGGACCCAATTGCGTTATGTTTCTCACGAGTTGTATTGAAGGAAAGAGACGATCCGGTGGGCACGGGAAGCAAGTCGCTCTCGTACTCTGATTGTGATCCGAACACGGAAGTGGATCTTCCGTAGCGAGCGATGACGATGTCAGGGACGGAAAAACGGGTCGGTAGACAGGACTGGGTGAGCAAGGCGTGGTCGGGATCGGAAACGAGTCGTAAGCCAGAACGGGAGAGCAGACGTAGTCGGGGACAAAAGAGGTCCTAAGACAGGAGAGCCGACAGATCAAAACGCGTCGTAGCCAGAGACAGACGGGAGCAAAAACGGACATGGAAGTGGATCTTCCGTAGCGAGCGATGACGGTGCCAAGGACGGAAAACCAGGTCAATATCCGGGATAGGAGAGCAAAAACGTGGTCGGGGTCAGAAACTGGTCGTAAGCCAGGATAGGAGAGCAGACGTGGTCAGGATCAAAACGCGTCGTAGCCGGAGACAGACCGGAGCAAAAACGGGACAGGTGGGAGTCAGGGTCGAAAAAGGCTTGCCTAGTATACACTGAGGGACGGACAGGACTGGGTTCAAATACTGACAGGGAGCCAATCAGCTGAGTCACATCAGTAATTAAGACAACGTAAATACAGTAGGACCCCCCGGGTTACCGAATGAATGAATGAATGAAAACTTTATTCGAACATCAAAATAAAAACAGAACAAAAACAATAACTCAACAACAAAATAACATTACATAATATGCTCGAAAAGGGCTGGTAAGAAGCAAATGCTTATATTCCCTACCTCTTCATCTTCCCCACCAAATACACAATTACAACAATTGTAATGATATTAATAATAACAGTTATGATATAAAAATAGCATCAATAACACAAAGTTAACTAGACGCACTATTCCCAATCTCCCGCACCACTCATACATACTCCACACACAGACACACACATACTTTTCCTGGTGGTTCTCCCCTTTGGGATTATGAATTCACTACAGCCCCTTAAATTATAATTTCCCTCTTTCCAAATGAATAATTTATGGCTGTTTTCTGGCTCTATGTTTTTGTTGACCTTAAATAGCAGTTGTGCAGTGAAAATTTTTACTAAATCATCTAATTTTAAATTTTACAAAATTTAAGATGTTTGTGCAAATTATATACCTCATAGGTCTTCAAGATGCCTGCCTGCCATTGGGTGATGTCATAAGACTGGGTTTACACTGCAGATCTTAATGCTCAATTCCGATTTTACCGAAATCCGATGTTTTTGTGAGATCGTTTACATTTCCAACTAAATGTGTCTGTCAGGACCAGGACAGGAAGCAGGGAGCAGAACCCACTCGCGTAACGTTACTCACAGTTTATTGTGGAGAAGAGAAAGGAGCGCACACTCGATCCGGGGATCGTTGGTTGCGGGAGTAGATTGCGGAAGTGGTCAAAATCAAACAGATCGTGGCGAGAGCAAAACAGGAGCAAAGCACCGTAAAAAAAAACGGAGATTCACAGGGCTTGGCAAAACACGAGCAAAAACACAGGAAAAACGGAAATTCTCAGGGATGGACGTGTCAGACAGAGTGACAATGAAATGAAATGATCTGCATTTGTATAGCGCTTTTCAAGTCAAGACTTCCCAAAGCTTTACAGTGTGCTTCACCCATTCACACACACTCATACACCAATAGCGGCCGTGCAGCCATGCAAGGCGCCAACCTGCTTATTGGGCGTATTAGGGGTTCAGTGTCTTACCCAAGAACACTTCGACATGTAACACGGAGGAGCCGGGATTTGAACTGATCCCAAGACGAGCGCTCTACCTCCTAAACCACTGCTGCCCCAATGGGTTTCAAGACTTACAGTGAAGCTAAAGGGAGAAGCAAAAACATGATAACCATGGAAATGAAGCTTGCAATGATCAAGATTTGCGAAAAAGGCACACATTTTGGCCGAAGCTAATAAGGAAGGTATCATAACAACTAGATATTATTATTATGACTAATTCAATTTTAATGTTTTAACAAGAAGTACTGGGGTTTGTAATCCATTACCTAAATACCATAGGTTTCTATTCCCTGCCATACGACAATTTCTCCTTGCAATACCCACCTTAGTGATGTAGTATACTGGGGGTCTACTGCAATTGCTGGTTTAAAAAAGAAAAACCATGAAAACATGTGGGTTTCTCTGAAGGTGGTCTACTTCACGGCCACGTTCCCCTACGTGATGATGATCGCTTTGCTGGTCCGGGGTCTGACCTTGCCGGGGGCCATAGACGGGATTCGCTTTTACCTTTCTCCTGATCCGGCACGTCTGTCAGAGCCTCAGGTGAGGAACATTTTATTCTTTGCTTTGAAATATCAAAATGTTTGCACGGTTGTCTTTAAAAACCCTTGTTTGATTGACAAAAAACAGGTATGGATGGACGCGGCCAGCCAGATTTTATATTCCTACGCCGTCTGCACGGGATGTTTGGCGTCTTTGGGAAGTTATAATGACTACAATAACAACTGCTACAAGTAAGAAACAAGTATGTTTTTAAAAAATATATATATATTAATGTATTTTCTTTTGTGTGGTTTACTCTAACAATGTAGCAAAATGATACCCTATGTGCCTACGTCAATTTTGCCATGTACGTTTTGGTTTTTGGGATGGGCTCTTTGGGCTCCTTTCACTAAAAAGAGCTGACTCTTTCACTCTAAACGGCTCTTCAGATTGATTTTTGTTCTTGCATCCATATATTACTGATTATTATGTAAAATTATTTAAATTATGCAAAAATAATGCCAAAAATAGAAAACTAGACGGAAATGAAAAAAAAAATGAAAAAAATACAAGAAAAATGAGAGATGATAAGAAAAAAACAGAAACCAGGAAAAAATGGGGAAAAGCAAGAAAAAAGAAGTAAAGAGCAAAGAAAAGAGAAAAAGAAGTTAAAGATACAAGGAAAAGGGAAACTAGAGAACAGAAGAAGAAAAAACAAACAAAAAAAGTGAAAAGCTAGTTAAAAAGAGAAAAAGAAGTAACAAATAAGAGAAAAAAAGGAAACTAGAGGACAAAAAAAGCAAGAGGAAAAGAAGTAAAAAGCTAGAAAAAAAGAAATAACATATAAAAGAAAAAGGGAAACTACAGAATCTCATCTCATTCGCTGCGCCGCTTATCCTCAGCAGGGTCGCGGGGATGCTGGAGCCCATCCCAGTAATCATTGGGCAGTGGGCAGGGGACACCCTGAACTGGTTGCCAGCCAATCGCAGGGCAAACGGGGACAGACAATTCACTCGCTCAGTCACACCTAAGGACAATTTGGACCGGCCAATTCACCTGAAATGCATGTCTTTGGAATGTGGGAGGAAACCGGAGTGCCCGGAGGAAACCCACGCAGGCACAGGGAGAACATACAAACTCCGCACAGTAAGGCCGGGAGCTGGATTTGAACCCACGGAGGAGGTTCCCACGACCTCAGAACTGTGCCGCACACGCGCTAACCACCGCGCCGCCGTGCTGCCGAAACTACAGAATAAAAGAAGGAAAAATACAAAAGAAATAAATGAAAAGCTAGAAAAAGGGAAGCAAAAGAAGAAGAAAAAATAAAGAAAAAAGGGTAAAAAATAATGAATAAGTAAAAAGCTATGAAAAAGAGAAGTAAAAATAACAAAGTAACAAAGAAAAAGGAAACTACTGAACAAAAAATGCAAGAAAAAAAAGAAGCAAAAAGCTCGAAAAAAGAAGTAACACGTAAAAGAAAAAAGGAAACTAGAGAACAAAAGAAAAATGCAAATGCGTATGCAAAGGATTTAAAAAAATAAGAAGTCAAAAGCTAGGAAAAAAGAAGTCACAAATAAAAGAAAAAAGGAAACTAGAGAGTAAAAAAAAGCAAGACAAAATGTAAAAAGCTAGAAAAAAAGAAAAAGAGAAAAAGAGAAACTACAGTAGAGCAAAAAAGAAAGAATAGCAAGAAAAAAAGAAGTAAAAAGCTATGAAAAAAGGAGCAAAAAAAGAACAAATTCAAGAAAAAGGGGTAACAAAATAAAGAAGAAAAAATAAGAAAAAAAGGACATGATTAAATACAGTTACTGTTTAACCGACCCATAAATTCAAAAAATGTCAGTATTGTGTAACATAAGATACCATTTTAAAACCAAAAATCTCATGTTATAGTGTGACCGTGCAACCTTCCCAATATTACATTACCCAAATCATTCAAATTGAAAAAATCAAGTAGTGTTTCCGTAAAGCCAGCAGAATGTAAATGGTTTGGTTGCCACAATTGGGATTGACCTTGCTCACCATGATTCCAAGTGAAGCTCTCAGACCCGATGAAGCTTGGAGGGAATCAAACACGATACTTCAGACCGTCTTCTCGTTTCCAGGGACACGTTTGCGCTATGCCTCCTGAATAGTGCCACTAGCCTTTTTGCTGGCTTTGCAATCTTCTCCGTGCTGGGTTTCATGTCCTATGAGCTGGGCGTGGACATCTCAGAAGTTGCCCAATCAGGTGAGATCGAAGACAAATAAACACTAGCTCTCATATACAGACGCTGCCCACCTTACAAACCAGACGATTGTTCGTAAGTTGAATTTGTTCGTAAGTTGCTTCAGTGCTATATTTATATATGTTTGTTCAAGGCTTGTATAAGTAACCTGTATTGTTTTGTACTAAAATACAAAATAATCAAATAAAATGCTCTATAAAGATAAATAAAGTTGAGTTTAACTTACTTTTGGAAGATGGGCTTCAAGAGTTAGGCTGCTTCCGCCTCCGTGGTAAAAAGTGGCCGAAAAAAAGCGTCACGACCATTTTCTCAACCGCATCAAGCTTTCTTATTCCACTTTCATTTCAAAAGAAACGGCTGCCTTCTTCTTTACACTTTACACCACAGGTGTCAAACAGGCGGCCCGTGGGCCAGATCAGGCCCGCTAAGGGATTGAATACGGCCCGCGAGACAACACTCAGAGAAGCACAAGAGAAAGACAGGCAGCAGGTTGAAAAATGTCAACCTGATGTTGCCAAAGGTGGTGCCTCTCACAAAGACACTGTACTTGTATTTATTTTTCTCTCTCTGTCTCTCTCTCTCTCTCTCTTCCACACCTTTTCTCCCACTCTCTTTCTCTGTCCCTTTCACTCGCTGTGTCTCTCTTTTTCTCTTCCTTTGTTGCTCTTTGTCTCTTTCTCTCTCTGTGTCTTTCTAACGTCTTTTGCTCTAACTTACTTTTTTCCTTTTCTCTCTTTTCCCTTTCTGTCTTCCTACCCTTTGTGCTTTCTTTTCTCTTTTCTCTCCTTCTGTCTTTCTATTTCTCTTTGGATTTCTTTCTTCCTCTCCCTTTATTTCCCCCCTCTCTCACGACTCTTTTTATCTCTTTTCTTTCTCACGCTCTCTCCCTCTCTCTTCTTTTCCCTCCCTCTTTTTCTTATTTCTTTATCTCTCTTTTTCTTTCTCTTTAATCTAAGTCCGGCCCCCGACAGAATGTTTGTTCTATCGTGTGGCCCCCGAGTTAAAATGAGTTTGACACCCCTGCTTTACACCAACCATATGGAATGGATGCACAAGATATTAAACTATAAAAACATCAAAGTTCCGAGCGCGCTGGAGATACAGTATAGAATGTTTACACACGAACTAGGATGAGGAATCCGGATTTCTTCTTCGGGGTGGATTGAGTATGAGTTCAAAGTACCTCTATGGTTTATTTTCCATAGCACTTGTCTACTTTTATCAGGCATCTTCAGGGCAGAACAAACCCCCCAAAAAACGAAAAAAGAAGAGTTTAGTTGAGCGTGTCTAAGAAATAGGTTAAAGTCATGATTGAAGCCTTGAGTTTTCAAATGCCGCACCCCACCTTTAAGTAATGTCTTATATACAGACGCTGCACTACTTTCGGACGATCGTTCGTAAGTTGAATTTGTTCGTAAGTTGCTTCAATGTTATATTTTGTATGGAATGTTTGTTTAAGGTTTATATAAGTATGTTTAAGGCTTGTATAAGTTACCTGTATTATTTTGTACGAAAAAAAAAATCAACATTTCATAAAATCATTTGCTCTATAAAGATAAATAACGTTGAGTTTAACTTACTTCTAGAAGATAAGCTTCAAGAGGTCCTCCTTCGTGGCCGAAAAAAAGCGATCCAACCATTTTCTCAACCGCATCAAGCTTTCTTATTCCACTTTCATTTCCAATGAAACTGCTTGCCTCTTCTTTACACTTTACACCATTCAACCACGTTGAATGGATGCACGAGATATTAACCAATAAAAACGTCAAAGTTCTGAGCGCGCTGGAGATACAGTATAGAATGTTTACACACGAACTAGGAAGAGGAATGCGGATTTCTTCTTCGGGGTGGATGCTGGGTGAGCTCTCACAGCGCCACACTCCAGTAGAGGCGGAAAGAAGCACTACAGTAATATCCTGTGCTCGGGAAAAAGGTGCACACGATACAAAATCTAACTTTACAGCAATGTGCGGATATTTTTCGACATCCCGAATGTTTTTTTTCGTAAATACCGTTTTTAGTAAGTCAAATGGTCATAAGTAGGTGGGCGTCTGTATTACTGAAGAACACCCTCAGAGTACGGAAAAGCCCTTACTTGTAAGGACCAGAACGAAGACAGGACCCACTTGCGTGCGTTTCTCTTAGTTTTATTAGGAAGAAGGGAAAGGGTAGAATAAATACACAAACGTGGGGAGCAGGTAACTCAGACGCGGAAGTGGTATTTCCGTGGCGAGCGAAGGCAGTGTCGAGAGCGGAGAAAAAACGGATCGATGGCCGGGACAGGGGAGCAAAAACGTAGTCAAGTTCAGAAAAGGGGTCGGAGTCGGAAATCAAACAGGAATCAGGACAGGAGAGAGTCAGGGTCGAAAAGGCTTGCCTAGCGTGAGCTGAGGTTCGCAGACGGACTGACAACGGGTGATAGGAAGACGGGGGTTTCAAAACAGGCAAGCGGCCAATCAGCGTCCGAGGCAGTTTGCGCCAAAGGAGCAGACTCAGGTGCCTCGCGTCAGTAATCATGACATTACTTAAAGAAAATTCCTGTAATATATACGCCCGAGCTCAGAACTAGAGAACAAATTAAGGACATTTTGTTGTGCCCATTTCATTCTACTACAACACTTTTTCACAAAAAAGACATTTTAACAAAAAAACCTGTTTATGGCCAAAAATGCACTCATCAAAATAAGAGAACATTCAAGAATATTGAATCTTTACAAAACTACAAAGCGCGTGTTTGGTACAGTTCTGAGGTCATGGGATCGAACCTTCCTGTGTGGAGTTTGCATGTTCTCCCCGTGCTTGCGAGGGTTTTCTCCAGGCACTCCGGTTTCCTCCCTAGGTGTGAATGAACTTAATCATGGAGTTGTCTGTCTCTGTGTGCCCTGCGACTGACTGGCAACCAGTTCAGGGTGAAGATAGCCGGGATGGGCTCCAGCACCCCCGCGACCCTACTGAGGATAAAGGGTGCAGATAATGGATGGATGGACGGATTGAAGGACCACACTTCAGCGATCAAAACTAAAATAAAATTAAAAATACTAGACTGAGCTTTGCTGAGGAGCATGTTGTGGAGCTATGGAATTAAACTGTGGACAGGGTTGGGTAGGGTTACTTTAACTTGATTACTTTCAATGACTTTTGGATTACTCCAATACCAAATATGCTAATAAAAGACAAAAGAAACTAAATATGAATAAAATGACTAAATTTTGTGCAGGCTTGCGGAGTAACGGAATACATGGAACGGCAAAAATGATGTTGGCAAGCTGTTTGGATTTATTTTCATTTTGTTTCTGTCGCATTTTATGTTCGTTTTGCCGGATATCAAAGAGATCAAAGCCAGGAGAGAAAGCTTACCACGTGTTGTGAGTCATCATTTTATTCATTTTTAGTCTCATTTGTCTTTTATTAGCATAATTGGTATTGGAGTCATCCAAAAGTCATTGAAAGTAATCAAGTTAAAGTAACCCTACCCAACTCTGACTGCGGAACAGTGAGATGGTATCCATTTTTTATAAGTAGTTCTCCTATTTGGATCGCTCGTGTACTCAGATTGAAATACATGTTTTGGTATAAAAGCCGGTGGAAAACAACATGCATGAGTATGCATTACAGTTATGTATGCAAACATTCCAATTGAGTGTTTTAAAGATCGGTGTGTGTGTGTGTGTGTGTGAGGGGAATTTAGTTGCATAAGCGAGAGGGCCTTATTTACAAAATGACAAGGCCAGCTTTCCCTCGTAAATCTCAATGACACGTATTGACCCCCTGCTTCGGGTCACTGGCAGGTCCGGGCCTGGCCTTCATCGCTTACCCTCGGGCGGTGGCCATGATGCCTCTCCCGCAACTCTGGGCTGCTTTCTTTTTCATCATGATTATCTTCCTGGGACTGGACAGTCAGGTGAGAGCCTCTCTCGGTAGCATTACTCTCACAAAATATTTTGGACATAAATGAAAAAAACAAATAGTGTTATTTTCTAAAAAGGTCCAAATGAAGCACAATGTGATTTTAGATCATTGGCCTCAGTAAACTATGTGGAAAAAAATCCAAAAGGGCCCTTTTTTAAAGAGGGCAGGTGGTTAAGCATCACCTAGTGTAGATCCATGCACACCAATGCTAAAAGCTGTTCTCATGTTGTTTGAGGTGTCCTTAAAAAGTTGAAAGTATATATTTTTTTTCTCCATTAAGTATGTTTTTACAATGTCCAACTAAACTCACAAAGCCTTTATAGATTTACAGATATAAAACAAAAATGACCCGACACTGAGTACTGTCCAAAATGTCCTTATGAAGGGGAAGGCTTATTAGGGTTAGGGTGATTAGACACACTTGTACCATTTGCGGGTGAGCAGAGGTGCACCAGATCCTGACACAGCCTCTCCCTCAAAGGCTGGGTACTAAACACCCCCAAAAAATGAAAAAAGAATTACAGAGGCTGCAGGAACAGGATGGCTGAAGGTCCTTGCTGGAACAGTGAGAAGAAGAGGCCAGGGTCTTCTCTTGCAGTCAGGAAAGGGAGCCAAAGTGGTCAGGAACTCTCCTTGCAGCCAGAGTAGGGAGGTGAAGCTACCGGGGACTCTCCTCCCAATTGGAGCAGGGAGCCGAAGCGACTGGGGACTCTCCTCGCAGGCGGAGTAGGGAGTCGAAGCGACCGGGGACTCTCCTTGCAGCCAGAACAGGGAGCCGACGCGACCGGGGACTCTCCTTGCAGCCAGGGCAGGGAGCTGAAGTGACCTGGGACTCTCCTCCCAATTGAAGCAGGGAGCCGGAGCTACTGGGAACTCTCCTCGCTGCCGGTGCAGGGAGCCGAAGCTACCGGGGACATATCCTCGCAGCCAGAGCAGGGAGCCGATGCGACTGGGGACTCTCTTTGCAGCCAGAGCAGGGAGCCGAAGCGACCGGGGGACTCTCCTCCCAGTTGGAGAAGGGAGCAAAAGAGATCAGGGGCTCCTCTTGCAGCCAGGGAAGGGAGCCAAAGTGGCCGGGGACTCTCCTTGCAGCCGGAGCAGGGAACCGGATCTACCGGGGACTCTCCTCCCAATTGGAGCAGGGAACCGAAGCGACTGGGAACTCTCCTTGCTGCCGTTGCAGGGAGCTGAAGAAACGGGGACTCTCCTCGCAGCCGGAGCAGGGAACGGAAGAAACGGGGACTCTCCTCGCAGCCGGGCAGGAAGCCAGAAGTGCCTTGGATTCTCCCCGCAGCTGGGGCAAGGAGCCGAAGCAGGGAGCCAAGCCATTTGGGGTTTCTCCCTGCAGCCGAGACAGGGAGCTGAAGCGGCCATGGCGTCTCCTTGCTTCCAGGCAGGTTTTCCTGGCGGGGTGATTATGTTATGATTTTGTGCTGGACCCAATTTCAGGAAGCAGGAAACGGCAAGACGCTGAAAAATAGACGGCATTTAATAACAAAATCATCAACAGAGTAACAAACAAGCAGTCTGAAACAATAAATGAGGTACAGTTGGAGTTCGTTTCCACAGCGACGGAGCCCGACATGACCAAGCCGATGCTGAAGTCGTCAGCTTATGAGCGTGGACACGACCTAAACGCGCAGAACTTCATCCACCACAGCAAACACAGCCGCTCTTCGCTTCACCACGGCTCGTCCCTCGGGAACCTGACGCCTTGCAGCAGAGACTACCGTCAATCTGCAGAAACCATGCAGTTGAAGTCAGCCATCTTGTGCGGAAAGGACCGCGGTTACCGCCAGTCGTACGTCTCAGTCTGCTCATCAGGCAACCACATATCCGATGGACGATCTCCCGCCAGGCACGGCCAGTTGTCAGAACACCATCTAAGCAGTGTTGTTCTATCCCCTTCCTCCCCCACTCGGAGAGTGTAGGGCGCCAGACTACCTTCTCTCCTGCTCCGTTGACCACCTGGAACGGCCCCCTTCACTCTCCCGGCCAGGACAACTACTTTGCTGTGCCTCCGTCGACCTGCTGAGTGGCGGCAAAAGCTTCCAGAGAGTGCGGCCAATGCTGGTCATCCCTGCTCACTACATACGCCTTCCTGGGGAGCACCCCCTTTCAAGTCAGGCCCTTTTGCTTCAGACAGATGAGCAGAGCGACCTGGAGACCATACAAGCTGAACTCAACGCCTCACAGTCTTCTGCACAAGCCCTAAAGACTGCGGCCCGCATCCTATCGAGCAGGACGAAGGAGAGAAGCTTGCATCCATTCCTGGAGCGCTTGGGGACACTAGATTGTGTCATGAACCAGAACGGACTCTCGGATCCAATAGCGTTAGTTTCAAAAGTGTTTTTATTTGAAAGAGTTGTTGGAGCTGGCTTGGGACGTCGGCGCTTGTCGGTCGTCAGCCTCTTCGGGCGGAATGACAGCTCCGTGACGGGTGGACGGACGGTACAGCTGAGCGGGTAGGTCGATGGCCGGGACGGGAGAGTAGGTCGCAAAACGTGGAACGGAAACAAGTCAATAACGGAAGGCAGGCATGAATCAGGCAAGAGGAGTCGTGGGTACCTTGTAGTCTGGAGAAACACTCAGGGATACAAAGAGTATACCCGGATGTCCATCTCTGGACGCAGACCGCTTAAGTGGAGAACGTCAGCCAATCAGGAAGTGCGCTCCAGCGCGCCAAACGATCGCCCCAGGTGACTTCACTTAGGCAATCACGACAGGTTGGTGGAAATCAATAGCGAAGACACCCTCTTGGCAGAAAAGACTTTAATGGAGCTCAGAGGTGGCAAGCCTCTGCCGCACCCTCGCGCCTGGTTCGTCTCGCTGGACGGTAGCTCAAACGCTCACATCCGGCACTTGTATATTGACCTCGTATATTGACAATAAATAGGTTAGAACCAGAGACAAAAACCAAACCTCTGAAACAAATATAAAACTGGAAAAGGGTGATGGTATTGATGGTGGAAAAACGGTGTGGAAAATGAAAATCCACCCGGACACTGGATGCTGTCCAAAATATCCTTATGAAGGGTCAGGCGAATTAGGGATAGGTAAAGGGAGATTGGACACACCTGTCCTAATTACAAACCGATTAGGAGCCCTCTAGTGGACGGAGGTGAGCCAGACCCTCACAATTATATTTAGAAATTGTCACGAACCAAGAACAGAGAAGGGACCCAATTGTGTTCGTTTTACTTTTTTAAGAAGGAGGAAGGGACTTGCACCCACGATCCGGGGACCCTCGGTCACCGGTAGCAGATCGCCGGGAACGCTGAAGTGGCACTTCCGTGTCGTGCGCAGGCAAAGAGCGGGGAAAAAACAAGTCGATGGCCGGGGCGGAGGAGCAAAAAAGGTCGGCAACGGGAATCAGACGAAGAACAGGGCAGGATAGAGTCAGGAGTCACAAAAGTTTGCCTAGCGTGAAGCGTAGGTTCACAAACGGTCTGACCAGTTCTTTTCGGAAGACGGGAGTTTAAAAAGAGTCCAAGCGGGCCAATCAGGTCCAGTGGCTGTTGGTGCCAACGGGGCAGCCACAGTAATCATGACAGAAATGCATGCCAAACTGGTATCCCTTCACGCTAATTTGTAACATAAAAGTATCTCTAAACTGGTGACCCCCTGATCGAAAAATGTCACAGAAAATATAATACCTGTACGTTTTTGCCATACAAAGTACGTTTATTATGCATTTTAAGACGTGTACCACGTACAAGAAAATCTCTACGGAAAACGCAAATTTGTCAATGATGGGTACCATCCGGTATACATCGACTATCACCAAACGGCAAACCAATCAAGTCAAAGGAGTTCGCCGCGGTGGCCTCTATCTCGGTATCGTTTTTTTTCCGTTGCAAACGAAGCGAGCGGTTTGATGCTACTGCGTGCATGCGTCTGCCGCCTCAGATTTTAATGCGGTAGTTATGTAGTGAAAGGAAGTCCGTCTCTTTTTAGAGAACCGGCTTTTTCAGCTTAACTCATTAAAGCGAGCCGGCTCTCGAACGGCTCACTTGCTTTGATGCATTATATTACGAATTATTATGTTGTATAAAGAAGTTAAGAAAAAAAGGAAGTATGAAACGAGAAAATGAAAAAAGACAGGTTTGTGGTTATCCCTTTAATCAGTATATTACCAACAATAATTTAAGGCAGGAAATGAATTCATAATTGTAATAAGGAAATTCTGCTTAATTATGTTTGCATGTATATTTTTCCTTCTACAGTGAACGTCTAAGCGACTTCATTTTTGAACCTTTTTTTATAATAAACCTCATTCACGTCGAGCAACTCAGGATCTCACAACAAAATGTTTATTACAATATATATGATATGACGAAACACATGCACGGCGGCGCAGTGGTTAGCGCATGTGTGGCACAGTTCATGTCATGGGAACCTCCAGCGTGGGTTCAAATCCAGCTCCAGACTTCCTGTGCGGAGTTTGTATGTTCTCCCCTTGCTTGCGTGGGTTTCCTTCGGGCACTCCGGTTTCCTCCCACATTCCAAAAAAAACATGCATTTCAGGTGAATTGGCCGGTCCAAATTGTCCCTAGGTGTGAATGAGCGAGTGAGTTGTCTGTCCCCGTGTGCCCTGCGATTGGCTGGCAACCAGTTCAGGTTGTCCCCTGCCCACTGCCTGATGATTGCTGGGATGGGCTCCAGCACCCCCGCGACCCTACTGAGGATAAGCAGTGCAGCTGATGAGATGAGATGAGAACGAAACACATATACAGTATAACATGTTAAACGACATAAATAAACACGTTTGAAAAAAAAAATGGTGTAAGATTATTTTGTATTTTGTTAGGGAAAATATGACAGTTTGTAAGGGCATGGAGCCCTTTCAAAATAAAGAGGCCCATTTTACAAAACAATAAACATCTGTTTGTGCAGTTTGTGTATCTCGAAGGTTTGGTCACATCCATATCGGATTTATATCCTTCCGTCTTTTTCACCGGACACCGCCGTAAATTCCTTTTGCTCGGCCTGTGCGGTTTTTCCTCGTGCATCGGACTTTGTATGGTCACCGAGGTAAGCCGGTGTTTCCTCCTGGTTTTTGCGTCTCTATTCGGGCTAACGTTTCTCGTTTCCCTCAGGGAGGACTGTACGTCTTTCAACTTTTCGACTACTATGCCTGCAGCGGGATTCCCCTCATCACTTTTGCCCTTCTGGAGTGTCTTTGCATAGGATGGATATATGGTGAGATTTCACAAAGAATTTCTTTCTTATCATAAGATGATGAAGTGATTTTCTCTCTCCAAGGTGCTGAAAATTACTACAGCAGAATCAAGGATATGATTGGCTATCGACCTTCGAGTTATTTGAAATATTGTTGGAAGTTTGTGACCCCTCTTTTGGCTACTGTAAGTACATTTCGTTTTTTGGCTTATAAGTTAGGCTTAATAGTTAGCTAGAAACGCAGTAAGGTGCAATAAACTAAAAGAGGCTAAATAGCTAGCTGAGAGAGTAAAAAGCCAGCTATGTATCCAGATAAAAAGCTAAAAAAAAATAGCTAGATAGCTAGCTAGAAAGGAGGCAAAAACGTAGCTTGATAACTTGTAAACAAAGATAAAATATTGTTTAGATAGAATGCAAAAATGTAAAAGGCTAGATATGTAGATTGCTAAATAGCTAAAAAGTAGCTTAATAGTTAGCTCGAAACGTAGACGGGTAAAATAAACTTAAAGGGGCTAGATAGCTAACTAAAAGAGTAAAAAGGCAATTATATATCCAGATAGAAAGCTAAAAAATTAGCTAGGCAGCTAGCTAGAAAGGAGGCCAAAATGTAGCTTGATAACTTGTAAATAAAGATAAAACATTATCTAGATAGCATGCAAAAATGTAAAAGGTTCAATATGTAGATGGCTAAATAGCTAAAAAGTAGCTTGATTGTTAGCTAGAAATGTAGATGGGTACAAGAAACTAAAAGAGGCTAAATAGCTAGCTGAGAGAGTAAAAAGCCAACTATATATCCAGATAGAAAGCTAAAAATATAGCTAGATAGCTAGCTAGAAAGAAGGCCATAATGTAGCTTGATAACTTGTAAATAAAGATAAAATATTATCTAGATTGCATGCAAAAATGTAAAAGGATAGATATGTAGATTGCTAAATAGCTAAAAAGTAGCTTAATTGTTTTGGCTCCTTTGGCTACTGTAAGTACATTTCGTTTTTTGGGCTTACAAGTTGGGCTTAATAGTTAGCTAGAAACGTGGATGGGTACAAGAAACTAAAAGAGGCTAGACAGCTGGCTAAGAGAGTAAAATGCCAACTAAATAGCCAAATAGAAAGCTTAAAAAAGCTACATAGCTAGTTAGAAAGGAGGCCAAAATTTTAAATATAAAACATTTGCTAAATAGCTAGATAGTATGCAAAAATGTAAAAGGCTAAATATGTAGATTGCTTAATAGCTAAAAAGTAGCTTAATAGTTAGCTAGAAACGTAGCTGGGAACAAGAAACTAAAAAAGGCTAGATAGCTAGCTGAGAGAGTAAAAAGCCAGCTAGATATCCAGATAAAAAGCTAAAAAAATAGCTAGATATCTAGCTAGAAAGGAGGCCAAAATGTAGCTTGATAATTTGTAAATAAATATAAAATAATATCTAGATAGCATGAAAAAATGTAAAATGCTCGATATGTATATTGCTAAATAGCTAAAAAGTAGCTTAATTGTTTTGGCTCCTTTGGCTACAGTACATTTCGTTTTTTGGGCCTAATAGTTAACTAGAAACGTAGACGGGTAAAAGAAACTAAAAGGGGCTAGATAGCTAGCTAAAAGAGTAAAAAGGCAACTATATATCCAGATAAAAAGCTAAAAAAAATAGCTAGATTGCTAGCTAGAAAGGAGGCAAAAACGTAGCTTGATAACCTGTAAACAAAGATAAAATATTGTTTAGATAGAATGCAAAAATGTAAAAGGCTAGATATGTATATTGCTAAATAGCTAAAAAGTAGCTTAATTGTTTTGGCTCCTTTGGCTACAGTACATTTCGTTTTTTGGGCCTAATAGTTAACTAGAAACGTAGACGGGTAAAAGAAACTAAAAGGGGCTAGATAGCTAGCTAAAAGAGTAAAAAGGCAACTATATATCCAGATAAAAAGCTAAAAAAAATAGCTAGATTGCTAGCTAGAAAGGAGGCAAAAACGTAGCTTGATAACCTGTAAACAAAGATAAAATATTGTTTAGATAGAATGCAAAAATGTAAAAGGCTAGATATGTAGATTGCTAAATAGCTAAAAAGTAGCTTAGTAGTTAGCTAAAAACGTAGATGGGTACTAGAAACCTAATGAGGCTAGATAGCTAGCTAAGAGAGTAAAAAGCCAACTAAATAGCCAGATAGAAAGCAAAAAAGCTATATAGCTAGCTAGAAAGGAGGCCAAAATGTAGCTTGATAACTTGTAAATAAAGATAAAATATTATCTAGATAGCATGCAAAAATGTGAAAGGCTAAATATGCCGTTTACTAAATAGCTAAAAAGTAGCTTAATAGTTAGCTAGAAACGTAGAAGGGTACAAAAAACTAAAAGAGGCTAGATAGCTAGCTTATAGGGTAAAAAGCCAACTGAATAGCCGGATAGAAAGCTAAAAAAGTGAGATAGCTAGCTAGAAAGGAGGCCAAAATGTAGCTTAATAACTTTTTACCTAGATAGTGTACAAAAAAACTTGCTAAATAGCTAAGAAGTATAAAAAAGTAGACGGGAAAAACACTAGATAGCCAGCTAGAAGGGAGGCCAACATTTAGCCTGAAAATTATAGAATATTAGCCAGATAGCATGCTAAAAATGTAAAAAGCTAGCCAGATAACTTGCTAAATAGCTAAAAAAATTATGAAGAAACTAGCCATAAAGCTAAAAAGGCAGCCAGATAGCTAGCTAAAAAAAACACACATTTTTTGCTCATCGGCTTTATAAAACCCATGAATCAATAACAAGATGGATAAAATTCTTATTATATTATCTTAATTAATTGCTTGAAAATAATTATCAATTTTTGTCCATGCAGCCAAAGAACTGGAATTTATTTATTTGTATTCCTAAATATAACAATTAAACATGCTACTACGTTATTAGCCCTGCGATTGGCTGGCAACCAGTTCAGGGTGTCCCCTGCCCACGGCCCGATGATTGCTGGGATGGGCTCCAGCACCCCCGCGACCCTACTGAGGATAAGCGGTGCAGCTAATGAGATGAGACTACGTTATTACTATCTTATTACCAGGTTAAATATTAAAAATAGGGTTAAATTGACTCAGTCAACCAATAAAAAAATCATTTTACTAGAAAATCACAATGACCCAGAACTAGTGAACTATTTCCAGAACAGGTGCGCAGGCACCTCAACTGTCCCTAGGGTGCACCACGTTGGAGACCCCTGTGCTAGAAGAAATATGAACTCACTTGGTTATAAAATATGAAGTATCCCTTTTCCGGTTCTTCTCCGTAGGGGGTACTACTCTCCTTTGTGATCCATCTCAGCCCGCTGGAACACAACAGCTTGTACCAGTATCCCTGGTGGGGGCATGCACTGGGACTGCTCCTTGCATTCTCCTCAGTGGGAATGGTTCCCATGTGGATTCTTTACAGTATCGCCAAAACGCCGGGATCCATCCCTAAGGTGCCGATACAGTACTACCTCGGGTATCGCCGTTAATGGACCCCCTCCCACCCTCTAATTTTAAAAATATTTTTTCTCTTTTACTTCACATCTTAATGAATCAAATACCCGGTTCACTTCATGGAAATCTGCGTTTACTTTCCTGTTCTGTCCTCTAGAACTTATGTATCAGAGGTCTCAACCTCGAGGCCTGGGGGCCAATTGCTGCCCCCTGGATAACAGTTTGAGGCCTCTGCTTTAAAAAGCAAGTTTAAGGGACAGTGTTTTATTTGCCCACTAGTGGCCGCCAAAAACGAGTGCTAAAAGCACAACAAACAAAGAAAAAATATGGAGACACATAGTGCCCAAAATTCAAGTCATTTCAAGTCATTTTTATTTGTATAGCCCTTAATCACAATTAGTCTCTAAGGGCTTCACAAGTTATTACATATAAGAAGATTAGGTTACTCGTATGCTATAGAGTAGAAGTGAGTTTTAAGCCTAGATTTAAACATTTCCACCGAGGTTGCAGATCGGATATCAGGGGGAAGAGCATTCCACAACACCGGTGCCCGGATGGAGAACGCTCTCGAACCAGCGGAACACTTCTTTGCTCTTGGGATCACCAGGAGACCGGCGCTCTCGGAACGAAGGCTTCGGGCCGGGACATAAGGGCAGATCAGATCTGAAAGATACGAGGGGGAAAGTCCATGTATGATTTTGTATAGTAGTAGGAGAACCTTAAAATCGCATCTTAGGCTAACAGGGAGCCAATGCAGGTTAGCCAAAATTGGGGTGATGTGATCATACTTTTTTGTCCTTGTTAAAAGCCTCGCTGCAGCATTTTGTACCAGCTGAAGACTCTTGAGTCTGGTCATCGGAAGACCGGAAAGTAGTGCATTACAGTAGTCGAGACGGGAGGTAACAAACGCATGAATTATGATTTCCGCATCCGACTGAGAAAGTATAGGACGAATTTTAGCAATGTTACGGAGATGGAAGAAAGCGGTTCTAGTAATTTTCTTCACATGTGTTTGAAAGGACAGATCAGGGTCGAAAATGACACCTAAATTTTTAAGTGAGTCACTCTGTGTGATGTGGCAATTGTCCAAGTTCACTGCGGTTTTAGAGAATAAGTCACGGGACTTAGAAGGACCAATTACTAACATTTCAGTCTTTTCAGGGTTAAGACGCAGGAAATTGAGTGACATCCACTCTTTTATCTCAGTGAGGCAGGCCTCCAAAGTTCCACAGTTTAGTGTGGTAGATTCCTCCATCGGGAGATAGAGTTGAGTGTCATCTGCGTAACAATGGAAACTGATGTTATACTTGCGAATAATATCACCTAGTGGAAGCATATAAATGCTGAAGAGAAGGGGGCCAAGCACTGAACCCTGCGGAACACCACAAGTTACACTAAATGGCTCAGATGTCAATTCGCCATATTTAACGCAGTGTGTCCTATCTGAGAGGTAAGATCTGAACCATAATAGGACGTTTCCTGAGAGACCAATCCATTTTTCCAACCGTTCTAGCAAGATAATATGGTCCACTGTGTCAAATGCAGCACTAATGTCCAGCAGCAGCAAAAGTGATGATGCGCCCGAGTCCATTGCCCGTAGGAGATCATTGGTTACCTTTACAGGGAGTGCAGAATTATTAGGCAAATGAGTATTTTGACCACATCATCCTCTTTATGCATGTTGTCTTACTCCAAGCTGTATAGGCTCGAAAGCCTACTACCAATTAAGCATATCAGGTGATGTGCATCTCTGTAATGAGAAGGGGTGTGGTCTAATGACATCAACACCCTATATCAGGTGTGCATAATTATTAGGCAACTTCCTTTCCTTTGGCAAAATGGGTCAGAAGAGGGACTTGACAGGCTCTGAAAAGTCAAAAATAGTGAGATATCTTGCAGAGGGATGCAGCACTCTTAAAGTTGCCAAGCTTCTGAAGCGTGATCATCGAACAATCAAGCGTTACATTCAAAATAGTCAACAGGGTCGCAAGAAGCGTGTAGAAAAACCAAGGCGCAAAATAACTGCCCGTGAACTGAGAAAAGTCAAGCGTACAGCTGCCAAGATGCCACTTGCCACCAGTTTTGCCATATTTCAGAGCTGCAACATCACTGGAGTGCCCAAAAGCACAAGGTGTGCAATACTCAGAGACATGGCCAAGGTAAGAAAGGCTGAAAAACGACCACCACTGAACAAGACACACAAGCTCAAATGTCAAGACTGGGCCAAGAAAAATCTCAAGACGGATTTTTCTAAGGTTTTATGGACTGATGAAATGAGAGTGAGTCTTGATGGGCCAGATGGATGGGCCCGTGGCTGGATCGGTAAAGGGCAGAGAGCTCCAGTCCGCCTCAGACGCCAGCAAGGTGGAGGTGGGGTACTAGTATGGGCTGGTATCATCAAAGATGAGCTTGTGGGGCCTTTTCGGGTTGAGGATGGACTCAAGCTCAACTCCCAGTCCTACTGCCAGTTTCTGGAAGACACCTTCTTCAAGCAGTGGTACAGGAAGAAGTCCGCATCCTTCAAGAAAAACATGATTTTCATGCAGGACAACGCTCCATCGCACGCATCCAAGTACTCCACAGCGTGGCTGGCAAGAAAGGGTCTAAAAGAAGAAAAACTAATGACATGGCCTCCTTGTTCACCTGATCTGAACCCCATAGAGAACCTGTGGTCCCTCATCAAATGTGAGATTTACAAGGAGGGAAAACAGTACACCTCTCTGAACAGTGTCTGGGAGGCTGTGGTTGCTGCTGCACGCAATGTTGATCGTGAACAGATCAAAGCACTGACAGAATCCATGGATGGCAGGCTTTTGAGTGTCCTTGCAAAGAAAGGTGGCTATATTGGTCACTGATTTGTTTTTGTTATGTTTTTGAATGTCAGAAATGTATATTTGTGAATGTTGAGCTGTTATATTGGTTTCCCTGATGAAAATAAATAATTGAAATGGGTATACATTTGTTTTTTGTTAAGTTGCCTAATAATTATGCACAGTAATAGTCACCTGCACACACAGATATCCTCCTAAAATAGCTAAAACTAAAAAAGCCCCACTCCAACTTCCAAAATATTCAGCTTTGATATTAATGAGACTTTTGGGTTCATTAAGAACATGGTTGTTGTTCAATAATAAAATTAATCCTCAAAAATACAACTTGCCTAATAATTCTGCACTCCCTGTATCAGAGCTGTCTCAGTAGAGTGGTTAGCCCTGAATCCTGATTGCATCGATTCAAAGAGATTGTTATCGGACATGAAATCATTCAGCTGCTGTGCCACTACTTTTTCAAGTATTTTAGAAAGAAACGGTAGGTTTGACACAGGTCTATAATTACATAAGTTTTCTGGATCTAGGTTGGGTCGTTTCAGTGTGGGTTTAATGACAGCGGACTTAAAAGCAGCTGGAACTACACCAGAGGCGAGTGATATGTTTAAAATATTTAGAACTGAAGGTGCAAGAACGCCAAAGAGACCTTTAATAAGTGAACCTGGAAGTGGGTCGAACTGGCAAGTCGTCGGTTTGGCAGTATTCACCATCTGTTTAAGATTTTCGAGTGACAGTTCACTAAAACGGGACCAAGTCCCTGGACAGCCACCATGTCGTGCATCTAGGGATTTGAGTGCTTTAGTATGTGTTGAATTAATATTGTCTTTAGCAATTTCTTCCTGTATGCTCTGGATCTTCTTAGTAAAGAAGACCATTATGTCGTGAGCAGAATGGGTGGAGCTATCTGGGATAGTCTGTTGCCTTGTAAGTGATGCTACAGTGTCAAAAAGGGCCTTGGGATTGTTCTTTTGTGACGCAATCACTTTCGAAAGGTAGGCTGATTTTGCAGAGGCCAGGGCCGCTTTATACTTCAACAAACTATCACACCAGATTTGATGGAAAACTTCAAGCTTGGTAGCGCGCCATTTTCTTTCAGATTTCCTGCATTCTCGTTTAAGGGATCTAGTTTCATCAAATGCACCTTATTACTTTTAAAAAGAAGAGGATTATGAAAAGAAAAAGAGAAGAGAAATTAAATAATAAAGTGAAAGGAAAACAAGGACAAACCAGAAAAAGGGAAAAATTGTCATGGACCGGAACAGGATCAGGACCCAAATGCGTTTCTCACACAAGCCTTTTATTTTACGGGAAATGGGGAGTCACGAGATCGATACCAATTGCCCAAGCAGATATCGGACAGTTGGGGTCGATACCGGACAGGACGGGACGGACAGATATCAAAACAGGATATCGACAATAAACAGGCCAAACTAGACGAGAACAAAACTGGAAACTGATATTAAACAACGGGAGAGACAGGATTGATATCAAAACAGGATATCGACAATAAACAGGACAAACTAGACGGGAACGAAACTGGAAACCGACATTAAACAAGACAAAATAAACGGGAACAGTAACGGACAGGAAATACCAACAGGAAAAAGGACGGAGTCAAAACCCACGTCTTGCGGGGCAGAGGTTCGTTGAGGGACTGACAAAGGAAGAGTGGGAGCACTGAGCTTAAGAGGAAAAGCCTATATGCCAACGAGCCGGAGCTGGCGCCACACGGGCGGGGCCAATGGGGCGCCATGGCAACTGTGACAAAAATGAAAAAAGAAATACGACAAAACGTAAAACCCAAAGAGAAAAATGAAAAGAAAAATTAAAAAAAGAGAAAAATTTAAAAAATCAAAAGAAAAAAAAGGAGAAAAATGCTTTTTTGTTGTTTTTTGTCTTTTTTTCTCTTTAATTCCTTTCTTTTTTTTCTTTCCAGTATTTTCTTTCTTTTTCTCCATTTTCCTTTTTTTTGCTTTCCTTTACCCTACTTTTCTTTTCATTCCTATTCTCCTGTTTTACCTATTTTTCTTATTTCTTCTTCCCTATTTTTGTACCTTTAAAAAAATATTTTTCTCTTGTTTTTGTCTTTCTTTCAGAAAGGCTGGGTAAAAATTGGAAGAAAAGGGTGCTTTTTGCTTACTTTCAGTCTCCGTAGAGTCATTTTTAGTTGCACTACACATGACAGCGACATCTAGCGGACAAATGTAAAACACTGTCCCTTTGAGAACAGCAGAATGTTTTGATCAGCGGGGTTTTTGTTTAAACCTCATTCGGCCCAACCCAACCAAACCCTAGCTTCAGCAGCCTCCAACTCAATTGAGTCTGAGACCCTTACCATTTATCTTTTCATTATCAATTAAAAAAAACGCCAGTCATCCTCTAGGGAGCGCCAAAGACCAGGGAGATGCTTTCAGCTGGTATAACAGGTGGAGAGGTCCAGGTTTGTTGGCGATAGAAAGCATCTTCCTCTGTTTAGCCAATCAGAATGCAGAAAACGTGATGAAAATCACAAGGTGTCCCCTGTATAGTCTTCCCTTTATTTGTGTGGCATTAATATTGTTCCCCCTTTTTTTTTACTTCACAGAGGATAACCTCCTTGACGACGCCAACAGACAAGTCACTATTTCACGTGGATAGATCCTGAAAAAATAGATGATTTTGAAAGGAAAATTTGAAAGCAGTAAATGAAAAGTGTCCCCCAAAACCACGTGTCTATAAGGATCCTCACTTAAAACTGAATTTATGTGAACGAATGTGCTGTTGTGTTGTATAATTCAAGTTGACTCGATTAAAAATAAACAAAAATCAACTCTTAACACGATTCGTTGATTTTGCCGCTAGAGGGCAGTCGACTCCTAAAACGGGGGAAAATAGAAGGACGCCTTGATTCATAAATTAAACATTTTTATTATGTTCTTTCGAACTAAATATATGGCACAAAAATCTCTCCACTAGAAATGTTTGAGGATAATTTTTTTCATAAAATAAACAAAAATGTATCGCAATTAAAGCAAAAAAATAAACCATAATACAGTACCCGGAAATATAGCACAATGTTGGATTACGAACAAAAACATAAATCCATTTTTATGCTGACTTTCAAACAATATTTCTTGGTATTAGAATCATGATTTATCTATGTATTTGTGTTTTCATTTATATATAATGAATAAATAAATTACGTTTAAAATACCATATGTAAATAAACACCTAAACAACGACTGACTAAAATAACTGACAAAAAATTGTTTTCTAAAAAGTTTAATAATTAAAATTATAACTAAATATATTCATACAGTTTAAAATCTTTAGTATCACTTCTTAAAAACCGATTCCAGTAGCGTACGTTTGGTTATCGGACTCTTCAGAAATAATTGATACCAAAACGATATCACGCAATGGCCATTTTTTATTACCCCATAAAACCAATTTTGACAAAAAAATCTGTCTTAAAATATAATATTGATATTTTTCTATCGTTTTTAAATCCCCCTTTTTGAAGGCAAACTAATAGAAGATGGTAAACAATATTTCTTCCGCTACTATGGTACTTTTAAGGAATTCCAGGTGTATTAACTTTTGTTTAAATACTTTTAATCAATATTATGTCATTAATTTATTATTTGATTTAATTAATGTATTTATTTTATTTATTATTTGATTTAATAATTTAAATAGTAACTTTTAATATTAACCTTTGTTTTGTTTGCATCATACATAGGCATGGTGTTTTCAACGGTACTCTATTATAAATAAATAGCTAAATAAAAACTAATATGAATAAATAAATAAATGTACATCTCTGAGGTGGAAAAATAAAAATGAAAACCTACCGTGTGCCGCTAGAGGGGGCTTGTATACTACTAGTGCGTTGTGGTAATAATTCAGGCCCTCGGAGGCCGCAGGTTTCCCCCGATCAGGGTTGGGTAGGGTTACTTTAACTTGATTACTTTCAAATACTTTTGGATTACTCCAATGCCAAATATGCTAATAAAAGACAAAATAAACTAAATATGAATAAAGTGACTCAATTTTGTGCAGGCTTGGGGAGTAACGGAATACATGGAACGGCAAAAATGATGTTGGCAAGCTGTTTGGATTTCTTTTCATTATTTTCGAGATCAAAGAGATCAAAGCCAGGAGAGAAAGCTTACCACGTGTTGTGAGTCATCATTTTATTCATATTGAGTTTCTTTTGTCTTTTATTAGCATATTTGGTATTGGGGTAATCCAAAAGTAATTAAAAGTAATCCAGTTAAAGTAACCCTACCCAACCCTGATCATGGGTTGCAGGATTCTGGAATCTTAAGCTTTTTCCCCCACTGTTTCCTTCTCTAGTCACTCGTCTTAGCTACCCGGCTATAGCTCACTGCTAGCCGTTACTGTAGTTGTTTGCCATTCCATGTTTATTAGTTATAATAAAAGTCATAATTTTATTCCTATTGAGTTTCTTTTGTCTTTTATTAGCATATTTGGTATTGGGGTAATCCAAAAGTAATTGAAAGTAATCCAGTTAAAGTAACCCTACCCAACCCTGCCCCCGATTTATTGGAAAGCTCAGAACTAGCAACCGTTTTAAAGTTTCATATGCATTTTTCAAATAACTCATCGTGTTATTACATAGTCACTAAGTTATACCGTCATATTCTGTTATATTATTACTGGATTTAATTATTAAAAGATCTGTATTGTACAAAGGCACAGACGGATTTGTAGGCTAATTTCAGAAGAATCGATCTTGTATTTAAAGACACCGATTATGTCAATGATTTCTCATGCAAGGAATCAAAATACCCAGGAAATCACGACCCATCACTGGTGAGCAATGTTCCCTGTAATTTTCCACGGGACTGAGCGTTCACACAGTCGGTGAGCAACGCTTGAAACAACAGTGAGCAACGGCAATCCCAAGTGTGGCAACTAAGTCATTATCAAACATGTCCAAAACTTGACATTAAGTTATATTTTGCTGAGTTTCCGGCAATGCAAAAAAATGAGTCGGTTGCACGGTACACAACTGTATTTAATCACATTTTTTTAGTGGAATTAAAATGTTGGCAACAAGATTGACTTGGTATAATTGGAAATTATTTGTATGCAACACAAACTTTTTCTTCTTTTTCCCTGTTTTTTCTCCTTTTTTTTTAAATTCCTTTAAAAAAAATCTCATTGTGTTGATTTTTTCCTAGCTGTTACTTTTTCTTTTTGTTCTTTATTTACTTTTTTTTCCTTTGTTTCTTTCCTTTCTTTTTTTCTGGCTTTTTTCTGAATTTTTCCTTCTTTTTTCTCTTCCTTTTGTTTCTTTTTTTTCTCAGCTTTTCACTCCTTTTTCATTTTGGTATTTTTTTCTTTTTTGTTCTATTCCCCCTTCCTTTAAGTCATTTTGTGCATAATTATACATAATATTTGGTCAAATGGGGATGAAAGAAGCAAAAACAACCTGAAGAGCCGTTTAGGACCCGAAAGAGCCGGTTCCTGATAGTGAGCCGAGCCGAAGAAGCCGGTTCTCGAAAAACTGCGCTGTATGGATTTTCTTGTGCGCTGAGAATGTGCGGGCAGTGTGCGATTGTGCACGCGCGCAGTTTAGAGGGAACATTGCTGGTGAGCTATTTTTGAACCAATCACCGGGCTACTTGGGTGCCCGTGGGCACCAGGGAGGCGATCCCTTACTAGCTAGTGCAGGGATATCTGAATCAGGCCTTCCTAGGCCACAAGTTTTTCTACTTATACACACTTGGTTAGAGGTAAGATTTTGGGCCCTAACCCGACCCAAACCAGCCCAAATTTCGGGCCTAAAATGTCAATAATTAAGTCACTTTTCCCCCTTAATGGAGGATCTGCACAGCATCCACTTACTTTTACTCAGGTAAAAATTTATATAAAGAAAATGCTTACCCAAGTATCAGTTGAATTCCAAATCACAAAATCTAAAGAAGTTTTCCTCCTCCGTGGTGGGGCGAAAGACACGTCGCTTCCTCCTTCCACCTCCCTCACGTCAGACGTCATTTGCGCTTCTGGCCAATAGATTCAGATTCAGATTCAGATTCAGATCTACTTTATTGTCATTCTAGTACACGTGTATACAGAACGAAATGTCGATAGCTTTAGAAACTTTCTTTCTGCTTTTTGGCCAAATATGACACTATTTGCAGCTTGTAATCAGCAGAATATGATTTTCTTTTCGGTGCCGTTTCGTTCAGTTTCATTGCATGTCGCTGAAATGCGCACTTTGGCCCCGAACCATTCATTTTGGTGCTTCACTTGCAGTGCAAACTTGGTCTGAGGGTCCCAAGTAATCCCTAAGTCGAAACACACAATTTAGCGCTGAGGTACTCATGGGCGAAGTAAAGCTTCGTGTTTACTTTGGCGAAAAGGTAAAGCTTTGGGTTTTTTTCTGGCTCGGTTATCA
Organism: Urocampus carinirostris; assembly: GCF_059441175.1. Lineage (NCBI taxonomy): Eukaryota > Metazoa > Chordata > Actinopteri > Syngnathiformes > Syngnathidae > Urocampus > Urocampus carinirostris. The sequence goes on along the minus strand of NC_142349.1, from coordinate 66,649,268 downwards.
AATCAAGTCAAAACCCGCGACTCTTGTTGGGTCGGGCTGAATATTTTTAGGCCTGATCTCACTTCTACACCTGATCAATAGGAAAGTTCTGTAGTAACAATCTTTTTCAGGAGGTAGGAGATTTTCCTTGGCCTCATGTAGGTTGAAGATCAGGGGATGGTGTCATAATACTCTGTAGTCTGTATAGCCCTTCAAGACTTTTTCTGGTTAAGGGCTAAACAACTAAACAAGACTTGAATTATCTACTTTAGTACTTGAAAAAAATCAATGTACGACCCGAAAACGTGATTATTTTTTTCTGTATACCCACTCAGGACAAGCAGTACTGGTAATGGATAGACGGATGGATACCATTCTTGTTTTTGAGCACCCCTGCCTCCCCCGCATGGGTCCATCATGCACAACCATATCCCAAACGGATTAGGATCACTTACTGTATGTTATTTTGAACATTTCAAAGGTAATCATTTAGACTGCAAGGGACTCAAGGTATCAATTTCAAAACAAAACAAAAATAAAAAATTAAAGGAAAAGTGAAAGTCTTGCATTTTGGGAAAACACTTGTCTTGTCTCATCAACTCCCACGCGTTTGGTGCCTAGCTGCAAGATGATAAATGGCACCACCAGGCTAAAAACGGCCCTAGGATGATGTTTCTCCTTAATATCTCGCCCGCTCAATTAATTCCGCCCGCTCGGACCCTTCGAAGGGAGAAACAGCCCGCAGATTAGCAAAAACCTCGGCTGAGGCTTCGCACCGCTCAAGGTATTTGGGAGGTCTAATTCATTCATAACGCCACAATACGCCCCATCTATCATCTCCCTTTTTTTTTCTATCATCCGATAACTCGTCGCTCGCTCCCCTTCCTCATTCCAACCTGCCAGCTCCTTTGGGGTAGAAGGGATGAGGCGGGGTCCGAGGTCGAAGTCAACCTTTACTTTGTAAAGCGAATATTTCGCAAGGTGGCGAGGAGGTCCGATGAATTATATGCAAGCGGGCAAAGAGACTCAATTATCCCCCCAAAAAAGAGAATGGAAAAAATACATGGGTGTTGTGCAGATTGGCCCCGGGGTCCCTTTTCCAATTCAGATCGTGATTTCTCCTCCAAAATGTAGGGAGAAGAGCCATGAAGGAGAGTGTGATGATGAGTTTCCCCAAAAAAAAAGGGAATGAATGAACCCTCGTCCTCCCCCTCCTCTGCACCTTTGTGTTCCCTTCTTCGCCCCCGATGGAATCCAGAAGGCGCAAAATGCAAAAGGCTATTACGGGGCCTTCAGAGCGCGCCAACGCCACTTATGATGGATGAGTGTGGGATTTCCAAAGGCCTCCCGTCAAACAGCCGCCTCCTCTCTCGGCTCTCCTCTCACGTTTCCCGTCTATCAACCGGGCCGCCGCTGATTAGACCGCATTTCAAATAACCTGGATTCACTTTTTGATCCCAATCGTCGGAGTTGAACGCCTCATTTGGAAGACGGTAGAGGTCAAATATTGGAAATGTTGGGACAGGCCACCCCCAGGTAATGGTATCCTGAGCTATTTCCAGTGTGGAGTACAATAATTTTTGTCAAGCCACATTTATTTTAATCAAAAAATGTCTCAAAGGACTACACAGGTCACAATGACACCATCCTCTGATCTAAAACCAACATGCGGGCAAGGAAAAACTCAAAACCTCAACATAAGGAAAATAAGAAACCTTAAGAAGGGACGGTCTCAAAGGGCTGCACAGAACATAGACTATTGCAACCTACAGACTTATGACACCATCCCCTGATCTAAAACCAACGTGCGGGCAAGGAAAAACTCAAAACCTCAACACGAGGAAAATAAGAAACCTTGAGAAGGGACGGTCTCAAAGGGCTGCACAGAACATAGACTATTGAAACCTACAGACTTATGACACCATCCCCTGATCTAAAACCAACATGCGGGCAAGGAAAAACTCAAAACCTCAACACGAGGAAAATAAGAAACCTTGAGAAGGGACAGTCTCAAAGGCTGCACAGAACATAGACTATTGCAACTTACAGACTTATGACACCATCCCCTGATCTAAAACCAACATGCGGGCAAGGGAAAACTCAAAACCTCAACACGAGGAAAATAAGAAACCTTGAGAAGGGACAATCTCAAAGGGCTGCACAGAACATTGACTATTGAAACCTACAGACTTATGACACCATCCCCTGATCTAAAACCAACATGCAAGCAAGGAAGAACTCAAAACCTCAACACGAGGAAAATAAGAAACCTTGAGAAGGGACAGTCTCAAAGGCTGCACAGAACATAGACTATTGCAACTTACAGACTTATGACACCATCCCCTGATCTAAAACCAACATGCGGGCAAGGAAAAACTCAAAACCTCAACACGAGGAAAATAAGAAACCTTGAGAAGGGACAGTCTCAAAGGGCTGCACAGAACATAGACTATTAGATCTAAAACCAACATAGATCTAAAACCAACATGCGGGCAAGGAAAAAGACACCCAACTTTCTAATGTACAAAGGTTCGTACAGGTGCTTAAAATCCTTGAAAATGCTTGAATTTCAATGTTGTCTTTTCAGTGCTTGTGCTTGGATTGTGGGTGGAGTGCTTTTAAATGCTTGAAATTATTGCTATCTTTCACCACAAGTCTGTTTTTGAATGACGCGGACACCGATCTCTAGTTGCATTGCGTTTCTGCCCTCGTGATTAACGGCAGCTCGTATTAGTTTGTATGGCAATCTCTTATGAAGCAGCATCCTACACCTAAAAGGGAACTATGTAATGTGTTTTAGTGCAAGGATTACGTATCAATTATGGACATTTATTATCACGAGTCACAGATCAATTAACCGCCTTAGTTGTCAGGGCACCAATGAGGATGCAACTCTGGACAACTTCCCCAATGTTGACGGTTCCTGGACAGTTTTTGGGTTGTCGCAAAGTTGGCACCAGTCCACATTCCTTAATGTTGTCGGCCCAGTTCTTTTTGGGTCTTCCTCTCCTCCTTCCTCCTTGGACTCTGCCCTGGAGAATGATCTTGGCCAGTCCTGATGATCTTGTGATGTGACCATACCACTGAAGTTTTTCGTCTGGGCACAGTTGACAACAGTTCTTTGTAGGGTCCAATGTACCCTTAGATGGTGTTGTGCACCATTGCGTTTGATGCCCAGAAGTTTCCAGTAGCATTGCATCTCCATGGCCTGGATTTTCTTTTGCGGTTTTGCTGTGAGAGTCCATGTCTCTCAAACGTAGGAGAAAAAAGAAGTACATTTGCTATGGGCCATGCAAAAACAAAAAAAACAACAACAAAATGTTTAGCTTGGTGTCATATCGATGCTGCTACACACGTTAAAATTATGTTTTAAAAACAAATGGAAAACAAGCACATACAAAATTACCATAGATTTCGTAATAGTCTAACAAATCTCGACAGTTAACTGTTGCTCGGAACGCGGAAGTGGTCAAAATCAAACAGATCATGGCGAGAGCAAAACAGGAGCAAAAACAGAGAAAAAAACGGATATTTTTAGGGCTTGACGTGTCAAAACAGTTTCGAAGACGCTCCGACAAAAGGCGACTCACAGGACAGCGTTTAAGTAGTGACAGGGAGCAATCTGTCAAAGAGCTTTGACACTGTGGACCATACTATCTTACTAGATTGGCTGGAAAAATTGATTGGTCTTTTAGGAACCTTCCTCTCATGGTTGAGATCCTACATTTCAGATAGGGCGCATCGAGTTACAAATGGTGAAATGACCTCTAAGCCCTTTCTTGTTACCTGTGGTGTCCCACAGGGCTCAGTACTTGATCCCCTTCTTTTCAACATTTGAACTGGCTGCTGGACTTCCTCAGTGACAGACCCCAATCAGTGCGGATTGGTCAGAACATCTCAGATGTCATCTACCTCAGCACGGGCTCCCCCCAAGGCTGTGTCCTGAGCCCCTTGCTGTTCACCTTGATGACACACGACTGCGTCCCTAGGTCCGCCACAAACCACATCGTGAAGTATGCTGACGACACAACAGTGGTGGGCCTCATCAGGGACGACAACGACCTGGCCTACAGGGAGGAGGTGGAGCAGTTGGTGGGCTGGTGCAGGGACAACAGCCTGGTCCTGAATGTTGACAAAACTAAAGAGATCATTGTCGACTTTAGGAAAAACCAGCCCAACCATGCCCCACTTTGCATCAACAACAAGGCTGTGGAGGTTGTCAGCAGTATCAAGTTCCTAGGGGTGCACATTACAAACAAACTCACCTGGTCCGTGAACACTGCATCACTGGTTAAGAGGGCACAGCAGCGCCTGTACTTCCTGCGGAGGATGAGGAGAGCCCACCTGCCCCAACCTTCCCTCATCGCATTCTACAGGGGCACCACAGAGAGTATCCTGACCAGCTGTATCTCTGTGTGGTGTGGAGGCTGCAGCGCTACCGACTGGGGTAGTGTGAGGAGGGTAACGAGGACAGCAGAGAAAATAATCGGGACTACACTTCCCTCCATTCAGGACATTGGCCAGAAGCGCTGCCTATCCCATGCTAAGAACATTATCGGGGACCCCTCTCACCCCCATCATGGACTGTTCACTCTGCTAGCCTCTGGGAAGAGGTATTGCAGTGTGCGGTGCAGGACCACCAGGTTCCGCAGTAGTCTAGTCCCCCTGGCCATTAGACTGTTAAATGGTCAATCTAACATATAGTTAACCTAAATCTAAACGGCTGCTAATCTGAATTTTTGCACTACTGGCAGTTCTTTATAGCTTGCCACTCCTTGCACATTTGCTCTCTGCACTATTGTACTTACAGCGTTATTGTTACAGTGTTAATGTTACTGTTTACCTGACTTGTTAACCTGACTGCCCATTTTGCACATCTGGTTAGCTACTCCTCTTGCACTATCTGCACTATGGTAAAATACTATACGTAGCCATAATACAATACAACTTTTATTTATATCTGTAGATTCGAGGAAACTGTGCGGGTCAGATGTATCGACATTTCGTTCTGTATACACGTGTACTAGAATGACAATAAAGTAGATCTGAATCTGAATCTGGTGATTTTATTCGCAAATATATTATCAGTTTTCTTTAGTAATTAGATGGCACTCAACTATAGCTTGCGATGGAGGAATCTGCCCCACTAATACTTGAAAATTTGGAGACCTGCCTCACTGAGATCAAAAGATGGATGTCACTTAACTTTTTGCGCCTCTACCTTGACAAGACTGACATGTTGATTATTGGTCCGATAATACATTTGATTTCAAGCGCCTACACGGAATAAGATACATTAATGCCAGTAATGTAAAATAGAAACATAGATTAAAAACAGATAGAAACAAGTACAGTAAAATAGAGGGGGTGGCTATGTCGAGTACAGTAATCCCTCGGTTATCGCGGTTAATGGGGACCTGGACTACCCGCGAAAAACTAAAAATCCGCAAAGAAGCGGCGCCCCTTCAAAAATGCTAAAAAAAAAAAACGTATACAGGTATACAGTATTAATGAAAGTGAAAGAGCTACCTTCTGACAATAACAACAAACTTTAGCTAGCGGCATCGAACGGCTTTTACAACAAATACACAAAACCACACACAATTAGCCGTGTTTAGGTAGTACAAACAACCGCTCGCTTTTGGTGTGATAAAGTCAAACTTGAGATGAAATGTGAAAGAAGAGAGTATACTTACGTCGCTTCGCCGAGTTCCTCCATGATAAACAGCACCATATAAGAAGGGGGTGAGGTGGGAGGAGTTGAAGAAGAGGGGGTGAGCAGTAACTCACCATGACTTAAGGCCCGGTCACACAGCCTTTCCCGGGCGTATCGAGGCTGAATCGCGGCCAGAAATTTCTGCCCGTGAAGCAGACGCGGTGCAAATGTGCAAAATTGGCTAAACCCGCTGTTTACCCATGGTATGCCCGCGAAACAGACGTCGGCGACTGTTCCGCGTCCTTATCGCTGGTAACCGCGGCTGCATCGCGTTTGACCGTGCTTACACGCGGTACACACGCTAATGCACGTGATAACACCGCGATACAGGCGCAGAACAAACGTGCTATGACCGTGCTCCACCCGCGATTACCCGCTAAAATTTCGCGTCCTACCCGCGTGTAACCACGTCTTGGCCGCGGCCGCAGCACGTCCTAGCACGTTCGTACCGCGTCTTTACCTCGTGTGTGCCACGTGTGCCGCCCGCGGTTACCCGTGGTCTAAAGTTTTGAGCAGCGCAGAACTTTTTCGCGCGCCCAACCGCGTGTGAATTTCTTACCGCGTGTAAAGCACTGCTGTATCTCATCTGTATCGCGATCTCAAAGCGTCCAACAGCGTCTGCTTCACGGGCAGAAATTTCTGGCCGTGATTCAGCCTCGATACGCCCGTGCCTGTACTTCCTGCAGAGGATGAGGAGAGCCCACCTGCCCCCACCCTCCCTCATCACATTCTACAGGGGCACCATAGAGAGTATCCTGACCAGCTGTATCTCTGTGTGGTGTGGAGGCTGCAGCGCTTCCGACTGGGGTAGTGTGAGGAGGGTGACGAGGACAGCAGAGAAAATCATCGGTACTTCTCTCCCCTCCATTCAGGACATTGGCCAGAAGCGCTGCCTATCCCAAGCTAAGAACATTATCAGGGACCCCTCTCACCCCCATCATGGACTGTTCACTCTGCTAGCCTCTGGGAAGAGGTACTGCAGTGTGCGGTGCAGGACCACCAGGTTCCACAATAGTCTTGTCCCCCTGGCCATTAGACTGTTAAATGGTCAATCAAACACATAGTAAATCTGAACTGCTGCTAATCTGTACATCTGTTGGTTTTGTTTGACTTTTTGCACTACTGCCAGTTCTTTATAGCTAACCACTCCTTGCACATCTGTTTCTCTGCACTATTGTACTTACAGTGTTATTGTTACTGTTTACCTGACTTGTTTACCTGACTGCCCATTTTGCACATCTGGTTAGCTGCTCCTCTTGCACTCTTTGCACAACTGTAAAATACTATACATAGCCATAATTATTTAGTATATTATTAGTACTCAATACTCCAACTCAATACAACATTTTATTTATATCTGTACATTCAAGGAAACTGTGCGGGTCAGATGTATCGACATTTCGTTCTGTATACACGTGTACTAGAATGACAATAAAGTAGATCTGAATCTGAATCTGAATCTGAAAGGCTGTGTGACCGGGCCTTAAGCATCGTGTCAGGGCCTCCCCCTCCCCTTCACTATAAGAGTGTCCACACCGTGTCCTTTGTTGACATAAGCTCGCGCTTGCTCAAGTCAATAAATGCTTTTATTGAGAAGGTAAGGTATATTTTTTAGACCGGCGTAGCTCTGAACCCGCAAAAGTGGAACTGCGAACCAGCGAGGTTCCACTGTAAGTACAGAAAAGCTGAGTACTCGTATCAGTCTGAAAATAATGGCATCAGTCCCTCTTCTGTTCTCATTTGAAGAAAAAGAAAGAAACGAATGCAAATGTGTCCAAGCGCCCGACAGAGGAGCCCTACTTAATTACACAAAAGCAAAGTTTCGGAATCACAAAAGGATTTAGCGTTTGTCGGAATCGCTGGTGAAATCTGGACGCGACTGAGCTCCATCTCTTCGGCCCATCCCCGGTCAAAGTGTTTATCTTTTCCTTGCTTTTTACAGATCAATTTAATCTCTTGGACGTGGCAGCCCAAATGGTTTTAAAACCGGCGCAGGGAAAAAAAGGCGATCGGGCCTAAGCTGGTAATTGGAGAGCGCGGCTAGCGCGTTCCAACTGTTCGAAAATCGGAAAGTCTGACGATTGCCAAAGCAAATACAATTAAGAAAGCGTTCCTAGAGTTCCAGGACGGCAGAATCCCGGGCTGGATTTTAAGAAGGGAGGCTGCTCAGACTGTCAGTGGTAAAGAGGGTTAAAATTAACAAACAATAGGCAACGTTTCCGATGAAGATTGAGAGAGGCGGGGGATGGGCCACTGGGATGCTAAGCTCCAACTACTCTGCTTCTGTTATCAACCTAAAATTAAACTAAGAAATATAGTTATTTTAAAGGGACGGTGTGCAATGTTCCCTGTAATTTTCCTTACGGGTCTGAGCGTTCACAAAAAGTTGGTGAGCAACGCTTGAAACGACAGTGAGCAACCATAATCCCAAGTGTGGCAAGATAATTCATTATCAAATATGTCCAAAACTTGACATCAAGTTACATTTCCGGCAATGCAACATTATTTTTCTCTTTTGAATGAATTGACTCATGTACTATTGCAAAGGTTGTACGGCCTACAAACATAGTTTGTTCTTACAATTCTTTCACAAGATATCCATTTCTTTTTATTTCCTGATATATTTTGTCGCATAATATTAACATTTTGGGGGGCTTATTTAGTCGGTTGTCAGATACAGAACTGTACTTAATCACATTTTTAGTGGAAGTACAATGTTGGCAACAAGAGTCACTTGATATAATTGGAAATTATTTGAATGCAACACAAACTTTATTCTTTTTTCTGTGTTTTTTTCTACTTTTTTAAAAAAATCCTTTAAAAAAAATCTCGTTGTGTTTATTTTTTACTTAATATTCGGTCATGTTGGGATTAAAGGAGCAAAAACAACCCGAAGAGCCGTTTAGGACCCGAAAGAGCCGGTTCCTTTTAGTGAGCCGAGCCGAAGAAGCCGGTTCCCCGACAAACTCTACTAACTTTACTCAACTTCGTTCTACTTTGACTCCACTTCAAAATACCGCATTTAGGACACAACGTCAGGGGAACCCGTGTATTTTTAGCTTCATGCACTGTAACTTTGACTTAAGTCGCTTCTTAATAAGTAATTTTGAGCCCTCATTTTTGTGCGCTGGCTAAATTTTCTTGCGCTGAAAATGTGCGAGCAGTGCGCAATTGCGCACTGGCGCAGCTTAGAGGGAACACTGACGGTGTGTAACGTTCGACTAGATCACAGGTGCCAAACAGGCGGCACGCGGGCCAGATCAGGCCCGCTAAGGGATTGAATCCGGCCCGCGAGACAACGCTCAGAGAAGCGCATGAGAAAAACAAGCTGCAGGTTGATATATGTCCACTTGATGTTGCCAAAGCCAGGTGCCTCTCACAAAGACACTGTACTTGTATTTATTTCTCTCTATTTCTCTCTTTCTCTCTTTCTCTCTCTCTCTTTCTTTTCCACTCCTTTTCTCCCACCCTGTCTCTGTCTCTTTCAGTCTCTGTGTCTCTCTTTTTCTCTTCCTTTGTTGCTCTTTCTCTCTCTCTCTCTGTGTCTTTTAACCTCTTTTGTTCTAACTTACTTTTTTCCTTTTATCTCTTTTCTCTTTCTCTCTTCATACCCTTTGCGCTTTCTTTTTTCTTTTCTCTCCTTCTGTCTTTCTATTTCTCTTTGGATTACTTTCTTCCTCTCCCTTTCTTTTCCCCCTCCCTCACGACTTTTTATCTTTTGTTTCTCACGCTCTCTCCCTCTCTCTCTTTTTCTTTCTTTGTCCTGCTCTCCTTTTCCCTCCCTATTTCTCTTATTTCTTTATCTCTTTTTCTTTCTCTTTAATCTACTAGTATGGCCCCCAACAAAATGTTTGTTCTATCGTGTGGCCCCCGAGTTAAAATTAGTTTAAGACCCCTGGACTAGATAGCTAGCTAGGTAGCTAGATAGCTGGATAGCTAGATAGCTAGATAGCTAGATAGCTAGATAGCTAGATAGTTAGATAGCTAGATAGCTACATAGCTAGATAGCTAGATAGGGTAGCTCCACGTTAGCGTCCAGGATGCTAGACGTGAGTCAGGTTTCCGTAAAACACTACTACTTGTTTGGTTTTTGGGGTACCCACAGCAGCAAGATGGTGAACAACTTGTAAATATAACTATAATAGTCATTATGATAATAATGATAATGATTTCAATACAAGTATTTTAAAAGTGCACTTTTATGATAGTTCGTGTGTTTTTGGATAATAATTCATTTTTACCACTAAAATATGCTAATTAATACACACTGTCCCCTGTCAAGGTTGCCATGGCGCCCAATTAGACCTGCCCGTATGGCGCCAGCTGCGGCTCATTGACAGATTGGCTCTCTGTCCATTTAAGCTCAGTGCTCTCATTTTTCCTTTGTCAGTCTGTCAACAAACTTCTGCCCCGCAAGACGATGGAAGTAGCATGGAAATGACTATGACCTGACAATTAAAAAGCGGTCCCAAGGCCAGGATGATTAGGGACATGTCTGTTGAGATTACCTCACCTGTGTTCTGATCCTGGCTGGGGGCCTCATTGGGAAGGTAGTACACCAGATCATGACATTACCTCCCCATCAGCAGGGGCGGATGTTAGACGGACACAAAATAAAAAAAGACGCTGGATCAGAGACCTTCACTGGAACAAGGTGCGGTCGATGGTCCTTGTCTGTCCCCGTCGAAACAGGGGGAGAAGCAGCCGAGGACTTCCTCGCCAGCAGGGACCTACTTGCCAATAGCACTTGGGCAGTCGAGGGTCTCTCTCTTTTCCTGCTCAAGCAGGGACCAGGAGCTGCCAGGTAACCTTAAACAGTGCCGCAAGGACATCAACATTTTCGCAGGGACCAGAAGCGACTGAGGGACTAGGAAACAGCAAGGACATGGACTTTCTTGCCACTGGGACTTGGGCAGTCGAGGGTCTCTTTCATTCCCTGCTAAAGCAGGGACCACAAGCGGCTGGGTGACCCTCACCACGCCACCAGGATAGCAACCTTCTCCTGCCAGGTCAGGGACCAGTAGCGACCAAGGGACCTTCTCCTTGCCACGGGGAGAGGGACCACAGGCAGCCGGGTGACCCTCAACACACCACCAGGATAGCAACCTTCTCACTGCCAGGTCAGGGACCAGTAGCGACCGAGAGACCTTCTCCTTGCCACTGGGACAGGCACCACAAGCAGCTGGGTGACCCTCGCCACGCCACAAGGATGGCAATCTTCTCGCTGCCAAGGCAGGGACCAAGAGCAATTGAGAGACCTTCTCCTTGCCACCGGGACAGGGACCACAAGCGGCCGGGTAACCCTCACCACGCCACCAGGATAGCAACCTTCTCCTGCCAGGTCAGGGACCAGTAGCGACCAAGGGACCTTCTCCTTGCCACGGGGAGAGGGACCACAGGCAGCCGGGTGACCCTCAACACACCACCAGGATAGCAACCTTCTCACTGCCAGGTCAGGGACCAGTAGCGACCGAGAGACCTTCTCCTTGCCACTGGGACAGGCACCACAAGCAGCTGGGTGACCCTCGCCACGCCACAAGGATGGCAATCTTCTCGCTGCCAAGGCAGGGACCAAGAGCGATTGAGAGACCTTCTCCTTGCCACCGGGACAGGGACCACAAGCGGCCGGGTAACCCTCACCATGCCACCAGTATAGCAACCTTCTCGCAGCCAGGTCAGGGACCAATACCGACCGAGAGACTTTCTCCTTGCCGCCGGGACAGGAAACAGAAGCAGCCGAGGGGACCTCCTTTCCACCGGGTCAGAAAACGAGTCCAGCGGACAGTCCTTTGAACAGGAACAAAGGAGGCGGACGCTTCCCGATGGGACCTTTCATGGTCAGGTCATTCTGTCATGATGTCGGAAGTGGACCCAGATACGGAGAAGCTGGAGGTAGGTGTGCTCAACATAGGATGTTTTATAAACAAAAACTAGGAACAAACAAACAAGATCATAAAACAACTTGCAAAGTATCCGGACCAGTGACAAAATCCCAGACGTGGTAACAGAAGACGGATGGAGGTAGCATGGAAAATGACAACGACCTGATAAATATTGGAGTCCAAACAGTCTTATAAGGACTAGGAAGATTAGGGACAGGTGCATGGAGATCCGTCACCTATGCTCAGTTCAAAACCCAATTGGGGCCTTCAGGCTTCAGTAGTAGTGAGACGGAGTTTTGTAACATAATTTCACATTTCTGGACCTACAAAACGTGTTTTTGTGATAGCACATGTTTTTTACTTGAATCAATACCATGTTTTGTGTATTTTCCCACCAGCAGGGGTCGGTTTACAACAAACACTACCGTAAATTCCAGAATATAGAGCGCACCTGATTATAAGCCGCACCCACCACATTTTAAGAGGAAAACTGATTTTGTACATACACAAGCCGCATGCGCCCACATTAAAAAAAATGTAACACAAACACAAAATTAACCCAAACCCCGACTTCAAGTCCCGCGATTGAAACTAAATGTCTTCATTAAAGTCCACAGTACAAAAATCACAGCCGGCAAAATGAACGGAAAATGATACCGGTACTTAAGGTTTGATGCAGATCTGCAGAGTCCGGGTCCCGTTGAAAGTAATCCAAGGAAAAAAGTGTATATTTCGGAAGGTAAGGATGGGAAAAATATATCAGATGAACACATTTACTCACGCAACTCCTTTTTCTTGAACCAACTTTTTACCCCCTCTTCTTTCCTGGTCTGTCCCTCACCTTTAGCGGTCCCCACTTAAACTCGGCACCCCGCGTTTGTTCCGCCCCTCATTTTTCTGTTCACACGTGCAAAACATATCAGAATAAGTGTCTAAAATAAATACATTACAAAAATATACAGTTGCAAATACATATTATACATGGTTACACATATTTACAAAGAAAGACGGTACACCGAGAGAGTTTTCAAAGCTTTAATAATAATAATATAGCTTTGACAGGGCAGTTAATGGTAGCAACACTCGAGCGCCGCTAGCGGCCGTTAGAAAAATGACTTAAATTGGCCGCATCAGTGAATAAGCCGCAGGGTTGAAAGTTAGGGAAAAAACTAGCGGCTTATAGTCCAGAATTTACGGTAGGTCTTTAACACACACACACACAAATAAGTTTGGACTCCTGACCTCCAAATTTCCACACATTCTCCCACTTTGTCTTCTCATCTCCTGCACGATGATGTCCTCTCAGCTTTTTGGTGCCTCAACTCTCTGTTGTCACACTTTTCCTCCGGGACCCCCGACCCCCCCCGCATCCTCTATTACGCCACCCCCCACACAAAAAACACACAAAAAAAACTCCCACGTACGCACACAAAGAGACACACAAACACACCATCACCTCTCTGATGCCCGGCGGCGACATCCGTTCCACAATGGAGTGGTTGGGGAAATGATGGCCATTTATAACTGTATGCCGGCACCTCTGACACACAACACACACCCGCTCTTGATATTTCACATTATTTTGGTAACGCACTGAAAAAAAACCACACAAAAGAGAAGAGCCTTAAAAGGTATCACAGGTCTTTAGCATGCAAATGAGAAACTCCATCACCATTTTGTAATAATTACTACATTTTAAATTCCATTTTATAGTCCAATAAGAGGAAAAATCAGAGGGTTTTCCTTTTATTTTATTAGTTAAGTCAATTTGTATACCCCTTTATCCTATTTTACAAAATTATACATTCTTTTTTTTAGTTAAAAAGCGTGAAAACACAATTTTTTTCCTTTTTAACGACTTTTTAAACTCATTTTTACCCCCAAAAACGTTTTAAATATCTTTTATTTTGTAAAATAAGGAGACAGAAAGTTAAAATGTATATTTCTTTTTCTAGTAAGAAAGGAGGAAAAGCATATTTCTTTCCTTATTAAAACTACATTTTAAACCTTTTTTTTCCCAGTTAGACTATGGTAAAAAAACAGTTCTATCACATTTTAAATATATTTAATTTGTAAAATTATTTTGGTAACACACTGAAAAAAAACACACAAAAGAGAAGAGCGTTAAAAGGTATCACAGGTCTTTAGCATGCAAATGAGAAACTCCATCACCATATTGTGATGATTATATTTGTATACGTATATATTTTCCCACAATCTAAATTCCATTTTATAGTCATATAAGAGGTAAATTCAGAGTGTTTTCCTTTTATTTATTAGTCAAGTCAAGTTATAGTTATTTGTATAGCCCTTAATCACAAAAAGTCTCAAAGTGTCAGGACCAGAACGGAATCAGGGCCCACTTGCGTGACGTTTACCACAAATTCTGGGCGCGGGAAGCAAGTCGCTCTCGTACTCAGATTGTGTTCCAAACACGGAAGTGGATTATCAGTAGCGAGCAATGGCGGTGTTAGGGGCAGAAAAAGGGTCGGTAGCCGGGACTGGGAGAGCAAGACGTGGTCGGGGTCGGAAACGAGTCGTAAGCCGGAACGGGAGAGTCGACGTAGTAGGGAACAAAAAGGGGTCGTAAGTCGGGACGGGAGAGCAGACGTGATCGGGGTCAAAACAGGTCGAAGCCGGAGACAAACTGGAGCAAAAACGGGTCCGGCGGGAGTCAGGGCCAAAAAAGGTTAGCCTTGTATACATGGAGATTCACAATCAGAGATTTATTTTTTGTAGTATTACAATAGTTTTATGATTTTAGAAGTTTTGTAGTATTTTTGTAGTATTTTGTAGTACATTTTAGACTCGCTTTTATTGTGATATAAGGTTTAAAATGCCCCTATTTTATCCTATTTTACTGTTTTTCAAACTCATATTTTTAGTAAAATAGGGACAAAAACATGTTATCACATTTTAAATACCATTTTTTTAGTAAAATATGGCGACAGGGGGGAATTTTCCTATTTTACAAAATTTTACATTTTTTTTTTAGTTAAAAAGGGTGAATGTCAGGACTAGACCGGAAACGTGGTCAGGGTCGTAAACGAGTCGTATGCCAGAACGGGAGAGTAGACGTAGTCGGGAACAAAAAAGGGTCGTAAGCCGGGACGGGAAAGCAGACGTGGTCAGAATCAAAACAGGTCGTAGCTGGAGACAAACGAGAGCAAAAACAGGTCAGGCGGGAGTCAGGGTCGAAAAAGGCTTGCCTAGTATACAAGGAGATTCGCAGATGGACTGACAAAAGGAGAGTGACAGGACTGGGTTTAAATAGCAGGGAAGCCAATCTGTCAATGAGCCGCAGTTGACGCCATGTGGGCTGGGCCAATTGGGCGCCATGGCAACCGTGACACAAAGGGCTGTACAGAGCACGACAACAACAAAATAACTTGTAAAATGTAACATCAGCTAGATAAAATATTTTAAGCAAAATATGGAAAAAATAAATATGTAACTTGGTTTAGAATCTAAATGACAACTATGATTAAATCAATGATAATAATATTGTAATGTAGAATTCATACTCAGATAAAACTCGTTCTTGTAGTATTTCCATAGTAGTATTTTCTTAGCATTTCTGTAGTATTTTTATTGTATTCCAATGATACATATTCGGTTGTATATATGGAGTATTTTTTGTAGTATTACAGTAGTTTTATGATTTTAGTAGTTTTGTAGTATTTCTGTAGTATTTTCTCATACATTTTAGACTCGCTTTTATTGTGAAATGAGGATTAAGTCCTGTCCTTATTTTCTCCTTTTCTACTATTTTTCTATCTCATATTTTTAGTAAAATAGGGACAAAAACATGTTATCAAATTTTAAATATCATTTTTTTAATAAAATAAGGTGACAGGTTTTTTTTTCCAATTTTACCAAATTTTACATTCTTTTTTTAGTTAAAAAAGGGTTAAAGCACTATTTTTTTTCTCTTTTAACGACTTTTTAACCTGATTTTTATCCCCAATAATAATTGATCACATTTTAAATATCTTTTGTTTATTAAAATAAGGAGACGTCTTGATGGTCTTAACATTTTTTCTCTTTAGAAAGTATTTATTATATGTTTTACCCTGGAGTGCCATGTCTAATCTTGTTGCATACACCGTTTATCGATGCCAAAAAAGACTACCATATTTTTCGCACTATAAGGCGGGTTATAGGGCGCACCCCGAAAAAATAGTTTTTGGTCCTATATTTGACATACATAAGACGCACCGGATTATAAGGCGCTACAATGGGAACGTGGACAAAACAGTCAGATAGTTCAGTCCAAATGATTACCCCCTTAACATTCCCAAAGCTAGCAAAGAAGCAAATACGTGTCGAGAACACGTGCGGATGCGGTGTCCGTCCGATGTCACTCAAATGCATCGTTCGAAATATCATTCGGAAGGTTAAAGTCTTGGGATTCAAGAAATGCCAACCATTCCTTAGTTTCTATTTTGATTTTCGCTCGCAACTTTACTGTGCATATGACAATAAACACTCGGAATTGAGTTTAATTTAAAAATAGACACTCCATTCCATCCATTATCTGCACCGCTTATCACAGAAACATCGAGTTCAGTCTGAAACAAGATACTGGGAAAATATATAGCCGGAGTAGCTCACTGAAGTCGTTGTGTTCAATAATAATGTGCAACCATGGTCCTCTTATATCCGTGAGTGTAGTAAATCCAGGAGAGTAAAATATTTACAAATACAGAATAGTAAAAAATGCTTTCTCTATGCCGTCAACCCAACGTGCTATTCACATTCATCTTTTTCAGCCAATTGCAGGCTTTGTTTTGCCCCTTTAGCCTATGCCAGCCTGTAAATGATAAAAAGGATCCGCCCCCTTTACCTCCGAATAACTTTAGCCAATAGTGATCGATTCAACTGATGATTGACACATCTTTTTCGGCCAATTGCAGGCCTTGTTTTACAGCTTTAGCCTATGCCAGCCTGTAAATGATAAAAAGGATCCGCCCGTTTACCTCTGAATAACTTTAGCCAATAATGATCGATTCAAATGATGATTGACACATTGGTTAGGAAATGAAACGCCGGTATATAAATCCCAGCGTAAATTGCGGACGACTTCGCCTTCGGGGGAAAATCTAGTCGGCGGCTGCTTGCATTAGTTGCAAGACTTTGCGACTTAATATTAATCCATATATAAGGCGCACTGTATTATAAGGCGCATAGTCAGCTTTTGAAAAAAATAAAGGCTTTTAGGTGCGCCTTATAGTGCGGAAAATACGGTATTTAATTCTCAATTTAACATCATTTTTTTGTACAGCTGAAGACAAAGTGCTGTACACAAATAAAACGTAGTTGGAAAAAACCCTTAAATAGACCACAAAACAACAACAACAAAATGAAAAGGATAGAGAACATTTTATCATTTTCTAAATAAAAAGTAATAAAACAGGAACTAAGTCTAAGGTTGGGTCGGAATTCAATTTAATGTTTTCATATTTTATGATTACTTCAAATATATTTATATTAGAATACAGGTAAAACACTTGTTAACTGTCTATCAGGAAGGAGCATTAGGGGTTGAGTGTCTTGCCCAAGAATCGAACCTGCAACCTCCTGGTCCCCAGACAACCGCTCTACCTTGCTAACATGGACACTAGTTAGGGGTTAGCTTAGCATTAGCCAGCTGTTTTGACACAACGTTAGCATCATTGTTTTCAGGCCAAAATGTGGGCAAAATGGACACCTATGCTTCTACGCCAGAAACATCAGTAGCGGACCGTGCAGTTTACACCTGCGCCTTCACTCCAGTCTGAATTAGGGATGTGTCATTGGGTTAACCTTTCTCTACGCCTTCATGAAGGGCCAAATGAACCGATTCGAAATTTGATTGGCTAAAACCTACAGTGGAAATAACAGCTATGCTCCGCTGCATGACGCCTGCGCATGAAATATTGCCGGCTTATGGGCAGATTCCTGAGCCTAGCAACAAGTAATCCTGAAATGCGATTGGTTAAATGATTGGATATAAACTCACTCATCTGGAAGCAGCGCATGCAGGGGAGAATCTATGAAAGGAAGCTAACAGACAATTTGGCATTACTCTCTTCTAAGTTTACTATGATTTGTGGTGTTTTTTTTTTGCAAACCACAAAAAACAGCATCAGTCAATAATTTACAAGTAACGATGGACAAAATATAACCAATATCACATGATTCGGATTTTTGGGGCCAGCAGAGAAGGTCTTGCAGGCCCTCACGGCAAAACACTGGAAAATACAAATATTCTATAAATATGATATTGTGCATATGAGAAACGGACGCAGAGTACGAATGACAGATATCCAGTTTCTATGGTAATTATCTGCTAAGTAAATACTCTTGAAACAGTCAAGACCATGAATGTCTAAAATGGAGGGGGGGGGGGGGGATGTACTTTCGAACCTGTCACCGCACTGGATGGGCTGTCACTTCCTTAATTGCCTGAACGTGACCCCGCCTCGGTCCGTTCACCTGCCTAATTACTCTGTCTTTCCAGTAAAGACATTCAAATCGTTGTGATTTCGCCGGTGGACCCAAGCGCAGGAAAGCAGGAACCTGACGGCGCTCGAAAACGATCGTGTTGAAACACAAAAATGCTATCTAAAGTAACGAAAACAACAATAAAACGGTCTGAATCCAAAAATGAAAAAAAAAAAAAAAATTCCTTATGGAGGGAGAGGCTATTTAGGGATAGGTCTGGGGTGATTGGACAACCCTGTTCCAATTACAAACTGATTAGGCGCCCCCTGGTGGAAGGAGGCACGCCTAACCCTTTCTCTTTTCCTCTTTTACTCTCTCTTCCTCTGTCTTTCTTTCTCTCACTTTCATTCTCCCTTTCTTTCACTCTCCCTCATTCTCCCTTTTCTCTCGACCTCGCCTTTCTTTTTCTCTCTTTCTTTCATTCATTCTCTTTCTCTCACTCTTTGTCTTATTCTCTCTTTCTTGTCCTGTTTCTCTTTCTCTCTATTTCTTTCTCTCTTTCTCTCTCTCACTTTGGTTCTCCTTTTCCCTCTCCCTTTCTTTATCTGTTCCTCGAATACTATCTCTCTCTCTCCCTCTTTATCTTTCTCTCTTTCGCTTTCTCCCTTTCTTTCACTCTTTCTTGTTCTACCTTTTCCATCGACTGCCCTTTTTTCTGTGTTTCTTTCATTATTTTCCTCTTATCTCTTTCTCTCTCTCTCTCTCTCTCTCTCTCTCTCTCTCTTTCTTCCTCTTTTACTCTCTGTCTTCTCCTCGCTCTTTCTTTCTCTCACTGTCATTTTCCCTTTCGTTCGCTCTATCTCTTGTTCTCCCTTTTCTTGCCACCCTTTTTTCTTTTTCTCTCTTTCTTTCATTCTTTCCCTCTTTCTCTCACTCTTTTCTTGCCCTCTCTTTCTTTCTCTACTTTTTACTTCCAATAATTAACCTGGTAATAACTTAGTAACAACATAGTAAATAGAAGAAGGTAGGTTATTATTAGGGAAATGCAGATAGAACTAGGTGCACTTTTCTTTTTCTTTTCTTTCTCTTTCTTTCTTTCTTTCTCTCTCTTCATTTCTCTCTTTCTTTATGTCTTTCTCTCTTTCTTTCTCTCTCTTTCATTCTCTCATCTTGAAAAAGGTTCTATAATATAGAAGACAGCATGCAAACCCGTGAAAATTTTGCTCATTTTCGTGCAAAAATGCCACTGGAAATTCTCAATTTTGGCATTTTCTTGCAAAAATGTTACCGAAAGTCTCACTTTTTGTCATTTTCGTGCAAAAACGCCACCGAGAGTCCCAATTTTTGTCATTTTCGTGTAAATACAACACAGAAAGTCTCAAGTTTGGTCACTTTTGTGTAAAAACGACACTAATAGTGTCCATTTCTGTCATTTTCGTGTAAAAGCGACACCTAAAGTGTCCATTTTTGTCATTTTTGTGCAAATATGCCACCGAGTCTCAATTCTTGTCATTTTCGTGTAAATGCGACACAGAAAGTGTCAATTTTTGTCCTTTTTGTGTAAAAACGACGCTAAAAGTCCCATATATGCTCATTTTCATGCAAAGATGCCACCAAAAGTCTAAATTTTTGTCATTTTTGTATAAAACCGACACTGGAAGTGTCAATTTTTGTCATTTTTGTGTAAAAACGACATCGAAAGTCCCACATTTGCTCATTTATGTGCGAAAATGTCACAGATAGTCTCACTCTTTTCTCATTTTTGTGCAAATATGCCACCGAAAGTGTAAATTTTTTTCACTTTCGTGTAAAAACCACACTGAAAGTCTTAGTTGTTGTCATTTTCTAGTAAAAACAACACTGAAAGTGTCCATTTTTGTCATATTTGTGTAAAAACGACACAGAAAATCCCACATTTGCTCATTTTCGTGCAAAAATGCCACTGAGAGTCTCAATTATTTTCATTTTCACATAAAAACATCACCGAAACTACCCCATTTGCTCATTTTCGTGCAAAAATACCACCGAAAGTCTCAATTCTTATCATTTTCGTGTAATAAAAGAAAGAATAGAAGAAGAACTTACTGTAAGTGGAAGCTACACTAATAAAAGACTAATAGGATGCTAGTGGGGTAGCGGGAGCGTGCAGGCTGGTAGGACGGAAAGTTTGTTTAGAGGTCGCGTTACCGAGACGGCAAGCGAATAGTTAGCGCAGGTAAGCAGTGATCCAAGCAGCCGCGATGCCTTCATGAGAGCGGGGACATTAAGCCGCCGGGAGATGAGCGCTAGGCTAATGAGAACTGATATAATCTTAAATTACAAACCAAAAAACTTAAGCGTTTAGTTTTCCCATTAAATCACTTT
The DNA here is from genome assembly GCF_059441175.1 of Urocampus carinirostris. Taxonomy (NCBI): domain Eukaryota; kingdom Metazoa; phylum Chordata; class Actinopteri; order Syngnathiformes; family Syngnathidae; genus Urocampus; species Urocampus carinirostris. The sequence continues at coordinate 66,628,901 of NC_142349.1, read as the reverse complement.
GTAGTGGTCGGGCCGTAGACCCGGTTTAGATCTTTTAAAGTGAGCAAGTGCAGTGTGAGAAGATCTAAGGGACTGTAGTTTGCGGAGGACTAGTGTGCTTTTTTTCTTAGAGCTCAAAGTATCTAATCTTAGATCCTACTTTCTAGCATCATTGCTCCTTTTTATGAGTGTGTGTGTATATTTGTGCCCTTCAGTATATCTTTTCATAATACTCTGGCTGAACTACGCAGTTCCAAAATGAATGGTTTGGCGCCTGAATGCGCGTTTCGACGACGTGGAGCGAACGAAAGCGAAACTGAACAAAATGGCACCAAAGAGAAAACCCTGTGGCGATTACAAGCTGCAAACAGTGGCATATTTGGCCAAAAAGCAGAAAGAAAGTCTGTAAAGTTGGTAAGCTATTGGCAAAAAGCAAAAAAGACGTCTGACGTGAGGGAGGTGGAAGGAGGAAGCCGCGCATCTTTCACCCCAACACCGGGGAGGAAAATTTCTTTGGATTTAGTGATTTTGAGTTCAACTGATAGTTTGGTAAGCATTTTCTTTATCTAATTAATTCCTCGAGTAAAAGTAAGTATATGCTGTGCTGTTCTTCCACGGAGGGGGAGAAAATTGACCTAATGATTGACATATCTGGCCCGAAATTTGGGCTGGGTTTGAGCCCAAGCCCAAGATCCTATCTCTAACCAAGTATGTATAAATAGAAAAACCTGCGACCTGATTTAGGTATTCATGCAGTAGCTAGTGAGGGATCACCTTCGTGGTGACCACGGGCACCAGGTAGCTCCCCAACACCTGAGTAGCCCGCTGATTGGTTCCAAAATACCTCAGCAGTGATGGGTTGTGATTTTCTAGGAATTTTGATGCCTAACTAGCATGATCTGTGTCTTTGAATACATGATTGAGTCTTCTGAGATTAGTTTATAAATTAGTCCGCCCTTAATCACAATTCTCAAAGGGCTGCACCGACCACAGATTATTGCAAACCACAGACTATTATGACTCCATCCCCTGATCTAAAACCTACATGAGGGCAAGGAAAAACTCAAAAACCTTAACATGAGGAAAATGAAGAAACCTTGTAAAGTCATGTTTATTTGTGACACCCTTAATCACACAGAGTCTCAAAGGGATGCACAGACCACAGATTATTGCAAACCACAGACTATAATGACACTATCCCCTGATCTAAAACCTAAATTAGGGCAAGGAAAAACTCAAAAACCTCAACATGAAGAAAAGGAAGAAACCTTGTAAAGTCATGTTTATTTGTGACACCCTTAATCACACAGCGTCTCAAAGGGCTGCACAGACCACAGATTATTGCAAACCACAGACTATTAAGACACCATCCCCTGATCTAAAACCTACATGAGGGCAAGGACAAACTCAAAAACCTCAACATGAGCAAAATGAAGAAACCTTGTAAAGTCATGTTTATTTGTAGAGCCCTTTATTACAAGGAGTCTTAAAGGGCCGCACAGACCACAAATTATTGCAAACCAAAGACTATTGCAGACTATTATTACATCATCCCCTGATCTAAAACCTACATGAGGGTAAGGAAAAACCTCAAAAACCTCAATATGAGGAAAATGAAGAAACCTTGATAAGGGACTGCACATGAGGTAATCCTCTTCCAGGAGGATCAGGACAAAATGGATGTTGCAATAACAAATAACACACAGATATTGTTTTTTTCAACAAACTATCCATCATCGAGATCATTAGAGGTGTACCTAATGATGTGGCAGGTGAGCGTATGGACGCAAATATGGCCGCCGGGCTCCCCCCGCCCGAATCGTACACATCAACGTTAAAGATGCGGCAAATATGAGGAAAAAGGTACGATGGTATTTAAAATAGGAACTCCATTTCTACCACCGGGCGGCTATTAACGATCTTTCATTTGGATCTCATCACGGATGCGGCCGGGGGAAAATTGCTTTTTCGGTGTGCAAAGACGTGAGACGGGATAATAGTCAAAACGTGTTTCCGAAGTGGGGAGAACAACGGAATCGACCAATTCCCGAGGCGGAAGCGAGAGAAGGGCGGGATGAGGCGGGGACGAGGCGGAGGAGGAGGACGGAGGGAAAAACATGGAGATTGAAATGTATGACATTGGGAATGACGAGGTCGGTCTCTCTCGGTGTCGGCTTCTTTGGTGGCACTCAACCTTGCAATGAGGGCAGATCAAACTAAAATAGGCTACTGGGGGTGTGGGGGGTGGCGTTCAAGGCGGGCGGACATTAAGGCCGAAAGTGATGATGCTGTCAGTGAACAATGTAAACGACACCGTCAACAGACACAGTCGGTTGCATCTGTCTCAGCTGACAAATGAAATATTTAGACGGGACTTAATCAGAGGGAAATGGCTTCCGGATGCTAGCCCTGGGAACCATCGCCCGGCGTCTCTTCCTCTTCGCACCGGGGGAATCGATCACCGGGTTTTCGGTGACGGTAATATACTAGAGGAGACCCGGATTGGGTGATGGATGCAAACGTTTCGGCAGAGGGCGAGAGGTGTAAGCTAATAAAATATCAACAATAAGTCGATTCAAATCGAGCTATATCTACAGTTGTGGTCCAAAGTTTACATGCGCAAGTCAAGTCATGTTTATTCGTATAGAATAGAATAGAATAGAATAGAATATACCTTTATTGTCATTGTTACAAATGGGCTAACATATTGTGACAACGAAATTGGGCATGACACTCCAGTTTTACACATTCATAGTGAGGTATGAGCAAGAAGATAAAGGAACAGAGAAGATAATGTTATAAGACAAGGGGGATAAGGCTATAGTTATAATTTACATGGTATTTACACAAGAAATGTCGGCATGTGGGATGTTACATACAGGGTTGTCGTGATAACGTCGGTATCGTAACGGTTGTGCAATATTGCATTTGGTGCAAAGTCATCATAGTGCAAAAATAGTCAGCATGAAACAGGAAATGGTCAGACATTGTGCAATTTGAGCATTAAACGTAGTGCAGTCGACATGTGCAAGAACAAGACATGAGTAACATATTCGTATGAGGTAGTGTTGGCACGAGTTTTCAGGGTTTTTTTTTTTGTGCGGTGTCTGTTTGAGCAGTGAACAAACATAGTGCAGACAGCATGTACGTGAGTACCATTTTACATACGTGTGAGGTAGTTTTTTTGCAACAGTTTTCAGTTTTTTGTGCGGTGTCTGTTTAGGGTGGTAATGGCTGTGGGGAAGAAACTGTCTCTGTGGGGAAGAAACTGTCTGCCCTTAATCACAAAGAGTCTCAAAAGGCTGCACAGACAACAGTTTGTTGCAAACTACAGACTATTATGACACCATCCCCTGATCTAAAACCTACAGGAGGGAAAACTCAAAAACCTCATAATGAGCAGTGTTCATTTTACCTCTGAAAAGTGATGGGTACTCACATGCTCAAAAATCTATGGGTCCCAACAGAGATCTATGGGTCCCCAAAATTTAGTGTGCTCCATGCCCTTACAAACTGTCGAATTTTCCCTTACAAAATAGAAAAAAATATTTTTTTTTTCAAACATGTTTATTTATGGACCGTATTTTCCGCACTACAAAGCGCACCTAAAAGTCTTAACTTTTTTCAAAAGCTGACCATGCGCCTTATAATACAGTGCGCCTTATATATGGATCAATATTAAATCGCAAGGTCTCGCAACTTACGCAACATTTTCCCCCGAACGTGGAGTAGTCCGCGGTGTATGCTGGGATTTATATACGGGCGTTTCATTGGCTAAGCAATGTGTCAATCATCATTTGAATCGATCGCTATTGGCTAAAGTTATTCGGAGCCTCGGATAGGCTAGAGGGCCGAAACAAACCCTGCAATTGGCCGAAAAAGATGTGTCAATCATCCTTTAAATCGATCGCTATTGGCTGAAGTTATTCGGAGCGTCGGATTGGCTAGAGGGCCAAAACAAATCCTGCAATTGTCCCAAAAAGATGTGTCAATCATCCGTTAAATCGATCGCTATTGGCTGAAGTTATTCGGAGCGTCGGATTGGCTAGAGGGCCAAAACAAACCCTGCAATTGGCCGAAAAAGATGTGTCAATCATCCGTTAAATCGATCGCTATTGGCTGAAGTTATTCGGAGCGTCGGATTGGCTAGTGGGCCAAAACAAACCCTGCAATTGGCCGAAAAAGATGACTGAATAGCAAGCTTGCTAAACTACGCCATAAAGAAACATGTTTCATTAGTCTGTATCTGTAGATTTTTTTTCTCCTGGATTTACTACACTCACGCTTGTAAGAAGACCATGGTTGCGTATCATTATTGAACGTGAGAACTTAGGTGAGCTTTGCGGCTTCATATTTTCCCGGTATCTTGTTTTAGAACGATCTTGATGTTGCTGTGATGAGTTGAGTGAATTCAACTCAATTCCAAGTGTTTATTGTCATATGCACAGTAAAGTTGCGAGCGAAAAAGAAAATAGAAACTAAGGAATGGTTGGCATTTCTTGAATCCCAAGACTTTAACCTTCCGAATGATATTCGGAACGATGCATTTGAGTGACATCGTACGGACACCGCATCCGCACGTGTCTACGACACGTATTTGCTTCTTTGCGCGCTTTGGGAATGTTAAGGGGGTAATCAGTTGGACTGAATCATCTGACTGTTTTGTCGACGTTCCCATTGTAGCGCCTTATAATCCGGTGCGCCTTATCTATGGAAGATGTAGGACCAAAAACTATTTTTTGGGGGTGCGCCCTATAACCCGGTGCGCCCTATAGTGCGGAAAATACGGTAGTTTAACATGTTATATTGTACATTTGTTTCCTTATATCGTATATATTGTTAATGAACATTTTGTTGTGAGACACTGAGTTGCTCGACATGAATAAGGTTTATTCTAAAAAAAATTCAAAAATGAAGTCGCTTGCACCTTCACTGTAGAAGGAAAAAAGACATGCAAATATAGTTAAGTAGAATAATATATTTTCTTTAAATAATAATTCATTTTCTGCATTAAGTTATTGTTGGTAATATACTGATTAAAAGGGATCACTACAAACCTGTCTATTTTCATTTTCTACTTTTATACTTCCTTTTTTTCTTAACTTCTTTATACAACATCATCATTCGTAATATAATGCATCAAAGCAAGTGAGCCGTTTGAGAGCCGGCTCTCTTTAATGAGTTGAGCCGAAAAAGCCGCTTCTCTAAAAAGAAACGGACTTTTACTACACAACTCGAACCGGAGATCGGCGTGCGGACGAAAACTCGAACCGCGAGACCAAAACAACAATGACGGATCTGCCTCACGATAAGTTTGGAGTGCGGTAAATTTTTGTTAGAAAATGATAATGACAATTTTGTGTCAAAATAGTTGCTTCCCGGGGCCGCACGTTGTTTTGACGCGATGCGTCCCCAGTAAAAATAATGCGTCCAGGACACAGGGACGCGGGCAAACGAGAACACTGCAATATATCAATATAATTTTATTATCAAAACTTTCCAACCTAATTTCTCCCCTTGTTATATTTATTGATCGAACAGGGTGAAATTTCTTTTAGGTAGTCTCTCTGTAGCTCTTTAGCTGGTCAACTTTTAGCTGGCTAACTTTCAACAGATGAACAAAACTTTAATAACTAAACCTTATATGTTTTAATAAAAATGTACTTGATAAACATTTTCCATAATTTGCCATCTGGAGGGACGAAAGCATGACCAACTTGGGTGCCGAGGTGCCTTACTTGTTTGGGTGTTTGGGCATTTGGGTTGGCCATTGTCCCAAAATTTTGTGTGTGTTTTTGCTATTTTTTTCCCTTTTTTATTCTCTTTGTTATTGTATGTGAATTTCCCTGCAGGGATGAATAAAGTATCTATAGATAGATAGATAGATAGATAGATAGATAGATAGATAGATAGATAGATAGATAGATAGATAGATAGATAGATAGATAGATAGATAGATAGATAGATAGATAGATAGATAGATAGATAGATAGATAGATAGATAGATAGATAGATAGATAGATAGATGGATGGATTGATAGAAAGATAGATAAATAGGTGGATAGATAGATAGATGGATAGATAGATGGATAGATAGATAGATAGATAGATAGATAGATAGATAGATAGATAGATAGATAGATAGATAGATAGATGGATAGATAGATAGATAGATGGATAGAAAGATAGATAAATAGGTGGATAGATAGATAGATAGATGGATAGATAGATAGATAGATAGATAGATAGATAGATAGATAGATAGATGGATAGATAGATAGATAGATAGATAGATAGATAGATAGATAGATAGATAGATAGATAGATAGATAGATAGATAGATAGATAGATAGATAGATAGATAGATAGATAGATAGATAGATAGATAGATAGATAGATAGAAAGATAGATAAATAGGTGGATAGATAGATAGATAGATAGATAGATAGATAGATAGATAGATAGATAGATAGATAGATAGATAGATAGATAGATAGATAGATAGATAGATAGATAGATAGATAGATAGATAGATGGATGGATCGATAGAAAGATAGATAAATAGGTGGATAGATAGATAGATGGATAGATAGATAGATAGATAGATAGATAGATAGATAGATAGATAGATAGATAGATAGATAGATAGATAGATAGATAGATAGATAGAAAGATAGATAGATAGGTGGATAGATAGATAGATAGATAGATAGATAGATAGATGGATGGATCGATAGAAAGATAGATAGATAGATGGATGGATCGATAGAAAGATAGATAAATAGGTGGATAGATAGATAGATGGATAGATAGATGGATAGATAGATAGATAGATAGATAGATAGATAGATAGATAGATAGATAGATAGATAGATAGATAGATAGATAGATAGATAGATAGATAGATAGATAGATAGATAGATAGATAGATAGATAGATAGATAGATAGATAGATAGATAGATCGATAGATACTTTCTTGATCCCAGTAGGGAAATTCACACTTCCAGCAGTATCCTTGTGTTGAAAAATAAAATAATAAAATAAAGATATAGAATACAAAAATACCCATTATTGCTAGAGAGTATTTAAATAGTGCTATGGAAATACACAATGTAATAAAAATAGGGTAATATGCGACATTGGGGATCGATTGACTACTGAAAATCATACAATTTTTATTAAAAACATGGCAAGCAGTAAAACATTCAAATACCATTTCCTGCATACGTTCCGATTTAAATGCCTGAATATCATCCCCGGGCGCGTTATTCGCCGGACTCCCTGACGTCCCTTCCGCTCCGACGCTTGCGCCTCGCCCTCTAAAACCTATTAGCTGTCATGAAGGCCTCATTTCCTACACTTGCCTTTGATAGAGCACTTGCGCCCGGCATATCAGACAACGCTGACATGATCTATTTCTCCCGTGATGAATGCACCAATCTGATGCCACGCTGTCCTGTCCACCTAATTTGTTAGGACCACACTGGAGAAACCGGGCAGGAGATGAGTATAATTCTGATTTTTATCGTTGACTACATGCCGGGGATAGTCCTACTTGCATACCTGTCAAGCTCCGGGGCTCCATGCCCTTATAAACTGTCGTATTTCCCTTAAAATATACAAAAAAAAACTTCTTTTTTTTTCAATCGTGTTTATTTATTTAGTTTAATATATTATATTGTACAAGTGTTTCGTTATATCATATATATTGTTAATGAACATTTTGTTGTGAGATACTGTTGTGAGGTTTATTATTAAAAAAAGTTTAAAAATGAAGTCGCTTGGACTTTCACTGTAGGAGGAAAAATACATGCAAATAGAATTAAGTAGAATTTTCTTATTCAAATTATGAATTCATTTTCTGCAATAAATTATTGTTGGTAATATACTGATTAAAGGGATAACCACAAACCTGTCTTTTTTCATTTTCTCCTTTTATATCCATCAAAGCGGCGCCGCCATCGAGCGGCTGCCTTTCCAGCAGCTCCCCTGTTATCTCTCACTTTTTGTGATTTTTTTTGTTTTATTGTCTGCTTCTATCTTCGGTGTTTTTCTTCCCGTTTTGACAACTACACTATGGATTACTTCAATCCTATGAACATGGGTTTTAGCGCACAAAAATGCGTTTATTCAAGGAATCAACTCCTTGCCCTGAAGAATTCTCGTGCCGGCGTGATGAAAGGGCGTATCGGGGAAGAAGAGACGGAGCTAGCGAAGCGGCTAGCGGCGTTATAAGTCTTCGGTACCATCCGTAATCATGGTAAATGCGAACTCACTACCAAATAAGACCAACGAGTGCTGGTGGAAAACATCGAAGCGCACAGGGAGCGCAGTTGCTGTGTTTTGCGGAAACGTGGCTCACGTTTAGCATTCCGGACGCTAACGTGTAGCCACCCGGAGCTACCCGGAGCTATCCGGCTTCAGCGCCGCTATACAGAGACACGAAAGCCTGCAGGAATCGGAGAGGAGGCGGACTTGCTAACACAAGGTGGTGTATCCCTGGACACAAAGAAAAGATTTCCATCTGCCGCAGGGATGTCGAACTTTTGGACTAGCGTGTGACGTCATCCGCTCCGCTACAAGCGCCCCTAGGGCATCATGTTAATCTGTTAATAAACAACAGGGTAGACTGCTGGAAGTGTGAATTTCCCTACGGGGATGAATAAAGTATTTTCATTTTCTCCTTTTATGCTTCCTTTTTTTCTTAACTTCTTTATACAACATAATCATTCGTAATATAATGCATCAAAGCAAGTGAGTCGTTTCAGAGCCGGCTCTTTTTAATGAGTTGAGCCGAAAAAGCCGGTTCTATAAAAAGAGACAGACTTTCTTTCACTACACAACTACCGCATCAAACCGCTCGCTTTGTTTGCAACGGAAAAAACAATACCGAGATAGAGGCTACCGCGGCGAACTCGTTTGACTTGATTGATTTGCCGTTTGGTGATAGTCGGTGTATACCGGATGGTACCCATCATTGACAAATTTGCGTTTTTCCGTAGAGATTTTCTTGTACGTCGTACACGTCTTAAAATGCATCATAAACATACTTTGTACAGCAAAAACGTACAGGTTGGCAGGTATATAAATAATAGAATCAAAACAAAGTCAAGCAAAGTTCTTTTATAAAAATGTCACAAAATACTGCAAGTGAGAATGATACCATGGTACTTCGACGCTGACGACAATGGACGAGAGAGTAAACGTGGTGCCTATGCTGGGTGCAGGGATCTGTATGCATTTCAGGTGGATTGGCCGGTCCAAATTGTCCCTAGGTGTGAATGAGCGAGCGAGTTGTCTGTCCCTGTGTGCCCTGCGATTGGCTGGCAACCAGTTCAGGGTGTCCACTGCCCGATGATTGCTGGGATGGGCTCCAGCACCCCCACGACTCTACTGAGGATAAGCGGTGCATATATATGTATGTATATATATATATATATATATATATATATATATATATATATATATATATATATATATATATATATATATATATATATATATGTTACAATATACATCACAGGTGTCAAACAGGCGGCCCGCGGGCCAGATCAGGCCCGCTAAGGGATTGAATCCGGCCCGTGAGACAACACTCAGAGAAGCGCAAGAGAAAAACAAGCTGCAGGTTGAAATATGTCAACTTGAGGTGCCTCGAACAAAGACAAGGTACTTGTATTTCTCTCTCTCTCTCTCTCTCTCTATCTCTCTCTCTCTCTCTCTCTCTCTCTCTCTCTTCTCCACCCATTTTCTCCCACTCTCTGTCTCTTTCACTCTCTGTCTCTCTTTTTCTCTTCCTTTGTTGCTCTTCGTCTCTTTCTCTCTCTGTGTCTTTTTAACTTCTTTTGCTCTAACTTTCTTTTTTCCTTTTCCCTCTTTTCTCTTACTCTCTTCCTACCCTTTGCGCTTTCTTTTCTCTTTTCTCTCCTTCTGTCTTTATCTTTTGTTTCTCCCTCTCTCTCCTTCTCTTTCTTTTTCTTTCTTTGTCCCGCCCTCTCTCCTTTTCCCTCCCTTTTTCTCTTATTTTTTTCTCTCTCTTTTTCTTTCTCTCTAATCTACTAGTTCGGCCCCCGACGGAATGTTTGTTCTATCGTGTGGCCCCTGAGTTAAAATGAGTTTGACACCCCTGATATACATTATATAACAAAACACATGTACAATATAACATGTTAAACTACATAAATAAACATGTTTGAAAAAAAAATGGTGTACGATTATTTTGTATTTTGTAAGGGAAAAATAGGACAGTTTCTAAGAAATGACGGTCAAAAGAGCATCTACACTAAGTAAGTCAACATCAGTCATTTGAATAGCAAGAAAAGCTTTCTAGCCGTGCGTCTGTTTTGGAATCCTTGGGAATAAGCCACAAAAGTAAAATACTGTATTTCCTTGAGCCAGTCCGGACTAAACGGAAAAGTTTTCAGCCAATCCATCAATTATTGAACGCGGGAGTCCATTCCGGCAGCAACAAGTACGTATCGGCAATAGCGGTGAGGTGAGGCTACGCTTGGAGCACAGATCAGCCGCCAGAACGACAGCGGATCGATATTAACGACCCGACAGGAGAACGCTAACAAGAATAGGAGCAGATGAAAAAGGGAAAGGATGAAGAGCTCTGGGTCATGGTTAGCCAATGTGGGAGAGGCAGGAATTCAAAACTAGGGATTGCGTTTAATATCACAACTAGGACCAGAGAACAAAGAGGCACAAAACAAATCTCATCTCATCTCATTAGCTGCACCGCTTATCCTCAGTAGGGTCGCGGGGGTGCTGGAGCCCATCCCAGCAATCATCGGGCAGTGGGCAGGGGACACCCTGAACTGGTTGCCAGCCAATCGCAGGGCACACGTGGACAGACAACTCGCTCGCTCATTCACACCTAGGGACAATTTGGACCGGTCATTCCATCTGAAATGCATGTCTTTGGAATGTGGGAGGAAACCGGAGTGCCCGGAGGAAACCCACGCAAGCACGGGGAGAACATACAAACTCCGCACAGGAAGTCCGGTAGCTGGATTTGAACCCACACAGGAGGTTCCCGAGACCTTAGAACTGTGCCGCACACCCGCTAACCACTGCGCCGCCGTGCTGCCCCACAAAACAAATGGCGTGTCCAAAAAAACTCAAACCCAACCCAGTCCAAACAGGAAAACGTGGTTATGGAATGAAACTGAAACAATGAATCGACCACGTGTAATGTTCAAAATGACCTTTTCAAGGGTTCTGGATAATTGGAAACACCTGTGCCCAGTTCAAACCCCGGTTGGGGTTCTCTAGTGGTGGAAAGTATTTCGGACCCTAACATAACCTCCCCCTCAAAGGTAGGATACCAGACGGCCCCAAAAGAAAAACCAAACCAATATTTTTAAAGAGGCTGCAGCGATGGGAATGGGAAGCTTAAGGCCCTTTCTCCTCGCAGCCCTTACAGGAAACCAGGGTGCGGCCGAGGGTCCTTCCATCACCGCCAGGACAGGAAACAAAGAGGAACCTTCCCCTCGCCACCAGGAATGTCGTGATTGCTAACTCGAGTCACCAGGAGCAATAGAAGCTAATTCTACCTTCTTAAGCACGCTACGCCCAGACCTCTTCGTCTGAGGATTACGTTTGTACCCTGTATGACTCTCCTGATAACCTGTCCCGTCTTGATCTGTTTACCTGATTCTGCCTGCCTCCGATCCGACCTGCTTCCGTCCCACGCTACGATCTTCTCTCCGGCCCCGGTAAACTTGACCTGCTGGACTTCCGCACTCCGATTGGCTACGTGTCCCGAAGCTACCTGCTGCTGACGTCCGACAGCCATCGCGTCTCCCGCTAGCCCTGTACGCTTCCCTAAATAAAGAACTGTAACGAACGCTCTGGGGTTTCTTGTTCTGTTCTGGTCCTTCTGACAAGGAATGGAAACCAGGCGCAACTGCAGGGATCTCTAAGGATACTGTCCTGCTGGCACAGGAGTTTGGGAGACTATTAAATTTTGGCAGATGATGGGCCCATGTTGAGCAGGCAGGATGTAGAAACAGAGGTGCTCAAAACTATGGATTGCATTTGATAACAAAACTAGGACCAAAGTAACAACTGAACAAGGAGGCACAAAGCAAATAGGATGTCCAAACAAAATCGAACTTGTCCAAGTCCAAACAGGAAACCAAGACTAAAACCAGAAATTTTAAATGCAAGGATTTGAGTAACAGAGAAACAAAAAACAAACAAACCATGGTGCTGGAATGAAACTTAAACAATGACTTGTCCATGAGTAATGTTCAAAATGCCCTTTTCAAGGATCCTGGATAAGTGTGTGATAATTGGACACACCTGTGCCCAGTTCAAACCCCGGTTGGGGTCTTCTGGTGGTAGGAGGTATGTCAGACCCTAACATAACCTCCCCTTTCAAGGGGCGGACACAAGATGGCCAAAGAGAAAAAACAAACCAATATTTTTACAGGGGCTGCAGCGATGGGAACAGGAAGGCTGAAAGTCTTTTCTCCTCGCTGCCAAGACAGGAAACCAGGGTGCGGCCGAGGGTCCTTCCATCACCGCCAGGACAGGAAACAAAGAGGAACCTTCCCCTCTCCACCAGGAATGGAAACCAGGCGCAACTGCAGGGATTTCTCAAGATACTGTCCTGCTGGCACAGAAGTTTGGGAGACTCCCTCTGGGTCTTATGATGGTAGGGTCATTGTGTTAAATTTTGGAGGATGATGGATCCATATGGAGCAGGCAGGAACTAGAAAAAAGGGTTCTCAAATGAAAGGATTGCATTTAATAACAGAACTAGGACCACAGTATCAACTGAACAGGGAGCGGCCGAGGGTCCTTCCATCACCGCCAGGACAGGAAACAAGGGCTCGGCCGAGAAATCTTCCCCACGCCACCAGGAAAAGAAACCAGACGCAGCTGAGGTGCTTTATTTTCGCCACCAGGACAGGAATCCAGGTGCAACCGCAGATATTTCTTGAGATACTGTCTGTGATTCAGGCATCTTCCCCTTTTTTCTACTGTTTCCTTCTATAGCCACCCATGTTAGCCACTTGGCTGCAGGCTACCGCCCGCTACTAGTCGCTTTTGTTAATGTTAGCTAAAGCTCCTTTGTCCTTTAGTGTTAGTCACTTTCATCAGCTCGTCATGCAGGCAAACGCCACTGTGTTCCAAAATTCAGGCATCTTCCCCTTTTTTCTACTGTTTCCTTCTATAGCCACCCATGTTAGCCACTTGGCTGCAGGCTACCACCCGCTACTAGCCGCTTTTGTTATTGTTAGCTAAAACTGCTTCGTCCTTTAGTGTTCGTCACTTTCATCAGCTCATCTTGAGGAGGGTTGGGTAGGGTTACTTTAACTGGATTACTTTCAATTACTTTTGGATTACTCCAATACCAAATATGCTAATAAAACACAAAAGAAACTAAATATGAATACAATTATGACTCACAACACGTGGTAAGCTTTCTCTCCTGGCTTTGATCTCTTTGATCTCCGGCAAAACGAACATAAAATGCGACAGAAACAAAATGAAAATAAATCCAAACAGCTTGCCAACATCATTTTTGCCGTTCCATGTATTCCGTTACTCCCCAAGCCTGCACAAAATTTTGTATTTTTATTCGTATTTAGTTTCTTTTGTCTTTTATTAGCATATTTGGTATTGGAGTAATCCAAAAGTAATTGAAAGTAATCCAGTTAAAGTAACCCTACCCAACCCTGATCATGAGTTGCAGGATTCTGGAAGCTTAAGCTTTTTTCTCCCACTGTTTCCTTCTCTAGTCACTCGTCTTAGTTACTCGACTATAGCTCACTGCTAGCCATTACTGCTGTTTTTTGCCGTTCCATGTTAATTAGGGCGCTTCGTCCTGCAGTGGCATTCAAACGAACTTCTGTTGACTTTGTTTTTTGTTAATAATAATTAATTTATTTAATCTGTATATTTATCTATGATAGAAACAATAAAAAAGAAAAAAACGAATAAAAATCTGGATTTAAATATGAGTAGAAAACAATAATAAAAACAAAAAAACTTAAATCCGCCGCTGATTTATTTTTAATAGACTGATTAGCAACCGGAACACACACAGACTCAGACACACACACACACAGTCACGTAAACTAATCTATATCAGATAAATGAGGCCGGACTAACCGACTGGAGCCAAAGAAACAATTGACGTGGTGAGCGAAGGCTAATTAGCGGAGGCTCATTAGCATTCTGCGAAAAACTGTGATTAGGGATGTTTGCTCACACAGCATGCCGCTGCTCGGCTTAATGGGCCAGTCCGATCGCTGCATAACTTTAGCCTGTGGCCACACGTACCGTTGTCTAAAATGTGGCTAGGGAAGTTAGCATGGATGTCTGATTGATAGGAACAAAAAATAGCTGTTACTTCCCGGTTCATTTGCTTGAATTCCAATACGGTGGTGAGATACTAGTCTAATTTGATCTAAAAACAAAAATGTATTTAAAAAAAATGCAATATTTTAACGATAACTGAAGTTTGTCGACCCTTAGGTGCGATTTTTCATTTTATGTTTAGAAGAGTCAAAGAAAAATCAAGTGGTCGGGACAAAAAAAAACAAAGCTAACATTAAGATGATGATGATGCTTGCTTCAGAAACAATGCTAGCTTTAGAAAATGACTGTTTAGCTTTCGGGAGAGTCAAAGACAATGCTAGTCTTAGTTATAGAAGAAGATAATGTGATATTTTAGAGTAGAAGATGATCATGCTAGCTTCAGAAACAGCTAGCTTTGGCGCAGAAGATTACTTTTTTAGCTTTCAGCAGAGTCAAAAACAATGCTAGTCTGAGTCATAGCAGAAGATAATGTGATATTTTAGAGTAGAAGATGATCATGCTAGCTTCAGAAACAGCTAGCTTTGGCACAGAAGATTACTTTTTTAGCTTTCAGCAGAGTCAAAGACAATGCTAGTCTGAGTCATAGAAGAAGACAATGTAATATTTCAGAGTAAAAGATGATCATGCTAGCTTCAGAAACTGCTAGCTTTGAAATGCAATGATCTGCATTTATATAGCGCTTTTCAGGTCAATGACTTCCCAAAGCGCTTTACAATGTGCTCCACATTTCCCAATAGCGGCCTTGCAGCCATGTAAGGCGCTAACCTGCTTATTGGGGGTGTTAGGGGTTCAGTGTCTTACCCAAGGACACTTCGACATGTAACACGGACAAGCCGGGATTCGAACTGGGATCCCTTGATCCCAAGACGAGCGCTCTACCTCCTTAGCTACTGCCGCTTCACTTTGGCACAGAAGATTACTTGTTTAGCTTTCAGCATAGTCAAAGACAATGCTAGTCTTAGTTATAGAAGAAGATAGTGTGATATTTTAGAGTAGAAGATAATCATGCTAGCTTCAGAAACAGCTAGCTTTGGCACAGAAGATTACTTGTTTAGCTTTCAGCATAGTCAAAGACAATGCTAGTCTGAGTCATAGAAGAAGACAATGTAATATTTCAGAGTAAAAGATGATCATGCTAGCTTCAGAAACAGCTAGCTTTGGCACAGAAGATTACTTGTTTAGCTTTCAGCATAGTCAAAGACAATGCTAGTCTGAGTCATAGAAGAAGACAATGTAATATTTCAGAGTAAAAGATGATCATGCTAGCTTCAGAAACTGCTAGCTTTGGCACAGAAGATTACTTGTTTAGCTTTCAGCATAGTCAAAGACAATGCTAGTCTGAGTCATAGAAGAAGACAATGTAATATTTCAGAGTAGAAGATGATCATGCTAGCTTCAGAAACTGCTAGGTTTAGTGTAGAAGATAACAAACCTTTGGGTCATTTGATGAAGCTAGTTTTTCGAGCCAGAAATAACAACACTCATTTTCAGCATAGAGCAAGACAATAGTGGCTATAGAAGAAAATCACAGTAGCTTTCAAGATATGCTAGCTTTTGGCTTAGAATATATACAAATAGCTTTGTACACTAGTTTTAAACTAATTTCCAGATTATGCTAGCTTTCGGCATAGAATGAAGACAAAAACCTTCTGTCAGGTAATGCACTAGTTTTAAGTATGAAAGTTGTTAGATTATTAACATGTGTCACTGAGTATGTCGGAACAGTCGCGTGAGTTTTCCAGTTTTATTATTTAATCTTAACATTATTACTTTTACAATCACATTGCTCATTTAGTTGTTATAAATGCATTCATGTTTATCCACATAATTAAATGAAATATTTACATGCTGCATTTTTATGATGTTTGAATGTATCCTTTCGTATCAGTACTTTCCCAGCAATGGTTGACTGATGAGTCAGCCCTTATTTTAATCCTACACCATGCAAAATCCAAAAATCCAGTTGTTTTCACTTTTAACAATGGTTTTTTGTGAAGACGTGAGGTTCTTTCTCTCCAAATCCACACCCCTCTCCTATAAAAATTGTGGTCAGCCATTTTTTATGACTTTCTGAGGGAGGCCTTCTCCTCGTCTGCCCAGTGTGTACTCTGTTTTATTTTATTATGTAACCTTGTAATAAAGTCATCAACTAAACTGCTTTGTTCAGATCCCTGTTCTTTGTCTCAATACACGGCACAAATCCCAGAAGTTAAACACACAGCAAGACACGGACCGTCCAGGCCAACAAAGTCCAGATTAATTTTTGGTATAGTCAAGTCAAGTCATGTTTATTTGTATAGCCCTTAATCACAAATAGGTTCAAAGACAATTGTGACATCCATTCTTTTATCTCGGAAGATATAGTTGAGTATCATCTGTGCAGCAATGGAAACTGATATTATACTTGGGAATAATATCGCCTAATGGAAGCATGTAAATGCTGAAAAGAAAGGGGCCAAGTACTGAACCCTGCGGAACACCACAGGTAACACTAAATGGCTCTGATGTCATTTCACCATATTTAACACAGTGCGTCCTATCTGAGAGGTAGGATCTGAACCATAAGAGGACGGTTCCTGAGAGACTAATCCATTTTCCAACCGTTCTAGTAAGATATTATGGTCCATAGCGTCAAAAGCAGCACTAAGGTCCAGCAGCAGCAAGAGTGATGAAGCGCCGGCGTCCATTGCCAGAATTGTCCATTGTATAGGAGAAGACACTAGTTTTCGGAGTAGAAGAAGATAATGTTAGCTTTAGGAGCAATGCTAGCATGGGGCATAAAAGTTAGCAGGCTATTGGTTCATTTGATGATGCTATATTTTGCCAGTACAGAAGACAACACAAATCTTTGGTATAGAAGTAGACACTACTTATTTTCAGAGTAGAAGATGATACTTGCTTTTGAAACATTGCTTGGTTTGGCGTAGAAGATGACTAGTTGTTGCCACATACCATGGCTACTATTTGTTGATTGAGAAGAAAAAACAAATTTTTATTTTTCTGCGTAATAGAACGGTCATTTTCGCCATAGAGGTAGAAAAATGGATCCAAGCTTCCAAATCAATCAATGAGATAGTCATGAGGACATGATGAGTCCCAGTGTCCAGTGTTTTATTATATTAAAATGTACCATTTACCAAATTGTTCGAATTAATTATCTGACTCCATTAACCAAACAAAACGTACATTGACCTAACAATGCGCGCTCGTTTCTTGATGGAAAAGATGGACAAGAGACCGGCATTTCCACATGGGGGCAGATTTAATTTCTTGAACAATTTAACTAAGTGAACTCTGTCGAATTAGCTGTATTAGTGTCGCTTAAGTCTCTGTCAAGCCTCCTCTCTCGATCTTCTTCGATCTTCTCTGATCCTCTCTCGGCCCACGTTTTTTTTCCGCAAGCTGGCGCGCCGGCTCCTCCCACGGGCAGGCCAAGTAAGCCCCCTCGCCTCGATGTCTGAAGAAACTCAAAACAACACCAAGCGTTTATCAAAACAATGCCTGACGTCCTTCGTCAGAGCCCTGTTATCAAAATTCCCCAGCCAAAACATTCCGAATTTCGATCAGCGTGACCTGTCATTAAACTTCAGCCTACCCGGTGAAAATCTTCATTGCAATCGATAAATGTAACTTGTATTTAATTGTATAAAATCCTCCACTGTAAAATGTAAAAATCCTTCACCAGACACACCCTACTTCCAGTGTCTCCTCTAAGCTGCGCGTGTGCACAATCGGAACCAAAATGAAAAAGTAGTGTAAAGCTTGAAAAAAAAACAAAAGGAAGAGAAAAAAGAAGGAAAAATTCAGAAAAAAGCCAGAAAAAAAAGAAAAGAAAGAAACAAAAGAAAAAAGTAAATAGAGAACAAAAAGAAAAAAGTAACAGCTAGGAAAAAATAAACCCAATGAGA
Organism: Urocampus carinirostris; assembly: GCF_059441175.1. Lineage (NCBI taxonomy): Eukaryota > Metazoa > Chordata > Actinopteri > Syngnathiformes > Syngnathidae > Urocampus > Urocampus carinirostris. The sequence goes on along the minus strand of NC_142349.1, from coordinate 66,610,679 downwards.
TTTTTTTAAAAGGGATTAAAAAAAATGAAAAAAATGGAAAAAGAAGAAAAAGTTTGTGTTGCATTCAAATAATTTCCAATTATATCAAGTCAATCTTGTTGCCAAAATTGTACTTGTCACGAGGGGACCGGACCAGAACGGAGGCAGGAGGCAGGAAGGGAGAACTCATCTGCGTTGACGATCAAAACTTTTATTTAGCAAAATAAAAGTCGTCCAAAACTCAGGGACAAAACAGAACAAAAACAGGCTTTTACTCAAAACGTGAAAACACAGGTTTCCTCCGAATCAAACAAAACAGGACAGAGCAAAACAGAACGGAAAATGCAGACAGAAAATGCAATGAGCCAGCACCCGCAAAATCCCAAAACCCCCTTAAGAAGCAAACGCGCAAATTAGGTGATCTGCTTCAGCTGGTACCCAGGGGGCAGGGCCAGCCGGTCGCCACGGCGACCATGATGGACACGACAGTACTTCCACTAAAAACATGTCATTGAATACAGTTGTGTATCGTGCAACTGACTCAATAAGCCCCCCCAAAATGTTAGTATTATGCGACAAAAGATATCACCGACTTTGTGTGAACCCTCAGACCTGTGGAAAATTCTTCCATCTTGTGCTTACCACTAGATGGCCTTTAATCACACATAGTTTCTCATAGTTGTTCCAGCCATTTGCAACCTCACCAAATACACTGTAGTCCTCATCCGGGAATCAGCACTCCCCTATAGGAAAGTTCTGGTCTTTTTTAAAGCCCTTGGCTTAAATCTGATAGCGGTCCTAGCGCTATTGTTATGCGATTTGCCCACGCCAAAGTCCGTCGGTGATCCCGCATTTCCCTGAGTCCCTCTCGTTCCACTTCCTGAACCGGGCTGGATTGTCTGGAATCAAGTCCAATCCTCCTTAGGAGAAGAGAGCAGGGGAAGGGGAAGCGAGCGCTGAGAAGGATCAAGGATACCAGGGCCAAAGCTGGGGGAGGAAGGGGAGATCCCACCCAAAGTAGCGTTAGTGTCTCTCGTCTCCGCTCCCTCGAATTCCTTCATCTGCCTTTCTGATTATCTTCTCCATCGTCCCCTCGCTCACTTTTCATCCCTGCGATTCCGTTTGTGGCCACCGTGCAGCGCTGTGAGCCTCTGCCTTGTTTGCGCAGCCAGCGACGGTTGATCCGTGTGTTTGTTTGGTGAATCCGGGATTTGCCGGGGAAGATTAGACAACAAAAGCATATGGGAGAGATAAAGAACACTTAGGTAATGGATTTTGGCAGACTCTTCGGAATGGGGGGGGGACTCATCCTTTTCAGATCTCCCGTCTCCTTTCCTTTTTTATTGTTCTTTAGCTCACTGTCAAAAATTTGTCAAAGTTGAAAAGGGCAATAACGACAAGATGTGAATCGCTCTGCCGAAATGAATCGAAAGTAACGACGTTCTATTTTTAGCACCAGGCCGATAACTGAGGGAAAAAACTAGGAAAATCAGAAAAAAAACACACATAAAAAATCCGCAAGACTTCAACTGAAACTTGACCAATTTGAGAAAAGATGGAAGCCTATCACACAAATTTTACTTGATGTCTAAACACCTCCCCCTATTTATTATGTGCGTTGTTTTTTTTTTTTTTTTTTTTTTGGGTGTATATTTTGATTTATTATTTTATATATATGTATATATATATATATATATATATATATATATATATATATATATATATATATATATTTCTTTTTGTATGGATGTATTGTATGAACATTTATTCTTCCTTTCTATTAATAGTATTTTTTTCTTCTTTGTTGTTTCTTCTGTTATTTATGAGTGTGTCAAGTGTATATATTTTGTGTTGATGTATGATGGAGGAATCAAACCTCTGTCAAAATTGGTGTGAGAAATAAAAAGTGAAAAAAAAAAAAAAAATCCACATATTTTTGCCATTTGGAAATACGGTGGAACCTCGGTTCTCGATCATAATCCGTTCCATTTCTTTGTACGAAAACCGATTTGTACGATCACCGAAGCCGTTTTTTTCCCCATTAAAAGTAATCTAAAACCGTTTTAGTCCGTTCCAACACCCTGAATGTTTATCTTGAATATTTAACGTAAAGCTAACGCAGGCTAATCGTACGTTCGCGTACGAAAGATTACGCTAACATGAACGCGTAAAAATAAAAAAAATCAGGTCGTTTACACGTCATTTAGCACCCGGGTCTCCACAACAAGTGGTGAGCGGTTAAAGGATAAAGAAAATAATTATGAATAGGATTTCTTACCGGTCGGCAGAAGCCATGCTGTATTCCTGAAAGAAGGGACACTCGCAGACCTTCTTCATATTTTGCTATTATTTCTTTCTTAAATGCAATAGTTGTACGCACTACTCCTCTTTTTTCACCTGTAGCAACTTTGCTGCTTGCACCAAGCTTCTTCCGAGGCATCATTAGGGGTTAAAACACTCCCTTCACCGCATTTGAAAAACGAAAACAGAAAAGGAGTGCGCGTTGCTGTGACAACAGTTCTTCACGAGGGGTGGGGGCAATCTACACTCGTACGCCGCTCAGCGTCGCCCTTAGCGTACCGGCGTTCGAACTCCGATTTTTTGAACGAAAAGCGAAGCAAGAATTTCTCGAAATTTTTGGTCGAGAACCGATTTGTTCGAACTGAGAGGCGTTGGAAAACCGAGGTGCCACTGTATATGACATTTGAATACACTTTTAATTTCTCTGATTTCCCAGAACAAAATGAAAGTTCTTTTAATCTGTGTTTTAATAGATATGTGCTAAAATGTCTTTCAACTCAAGTCATATTTATTTGTATAGCCCTAAATAACCAAAGGCTTCAAACAGGGTAAGAAATTAGCTAGCTAGAATTAAATAAGGTTATAGCATCACGGGGAGGTAGCTCATATGGAGTATCATAGATTCCTTGTGGCCAATGTTCCCTGTAATTTTCCTTACGGGTCTGAGTGTTCACACAAAGTCGGTAAGCAACGCTTGAAACAACAGTGAGCAACCATAATCCCAAGTGTGGCAAGATAATTAATTATCGAACATGTCCAAAACTCGACATCAAGTTACATTTTGCTGAGTTTCCTGCAATGCAAAATGATTTTTCTCTTTTGAATGAATTGACTCACGTATGATTGCAAAGGTTGTACAGCCTACAAACGTCGTTTTTCTTACAATTCTTTCACAAGATGTCCATTTCTTTTTATTTCCTGATATATTTTGTCGCATAATATTAACATTTTGGGGGCTTATTTAGTCGGTTGTCAGATACAGAACTGTACTTAATCACATTTTTGAGTGGAAGTACAATGTTGGCAACAAGATTCACTTGATATAATTGGAAATTATTTGAATGCAACACAAACTTTTCTTCTTTTTTCCGTGTTTTTTTTTTTTACATTTTTTAAAAATTCCTTTAAAAAAAAATCTCATTGTGTTTATTTTTTCCGAGCTGTTACTTTTTTCTTTTTGTTCTCTATTTACTTTTTCCTACATTTCTTTCTTTTCTTTTTTCCTGGTATTTTTCTAAAAAATTCCCTCTTTTTTCTGTTCCTTTTGTTTCTTCATTTCTCAGCTTTTCACTACTTTTTCATTTTGGTATTTTTTTCTTTTTTGTTCTATTCCCCCCTTCCTTTAAGTCATTTTGTGCCTAATTTTACATAGTATTTGGTCATGTTGGGATTAAAGAAGCAAAAACAACCCGAAGAGCCGTTTAGGACACGAAAGAGCCGGTTCCTTTTAGTGAGCCGAGCCGAAGAAGCCGGTTCTCGACATACTCTACTAACTTTACTCACCTCGTTCTACTTCGACTCGACTTCAAAATACCGCATTTAGGACACAACGTCAGGGGAACCCGTGTATTTTGACCTTCATGCACTGTAACTTTGACTTGAGTCGCTTCTTAATTAGTCATTTTGAGCCCTCATTTTTGTGCGCTGGCTAGATTTTCTTGCGCGCTGAGAATGTGACAGCAGTGCGCAATTGCGCACGCGCGCAGCTTAGAGGAAACACTGCTTGTGGCTAGAAAAAAGACAGTTCTTTTGTGTGAACTCTCAAAAAAATCTACACGAAGATGTATTTTAGACCTCTATTTGAGCTTCGAAGAAATTTCAGAAATTTTAGCCAAGTGATAAAACATCTCATCTCATCTCATCTCATTAGCCGTACCGCTTATCCTCATTAGGGTCGCGGGGGGGCTGGAGCCCATCTCAGCCATCTACGGGCAGTGGGCAGCGGACACCCTGAACTGGTTGCCAGCCAATCGCAGGGCACACAGGGACAGACAACTCATTCGCTCATTCACACCTAGGGACAATTTGGACCGGCCAATTCACCTGAAATGCATGTCTTTGGAACGTGGGAGGAAACCGGAGTGCCCGGAGGAAACCCACGCAAGCACGGGGAGAACATACAAACTCCGCACAGGAAGTCTGGAGCTGGATTTGAACCCACGATGGGTTCCCATGACATGAACTGTGCCGCACAAGTGCTAACCACTGCGCCGCCGTGCTTCATGATAAAACATGTATTTATTAATTCTTTTATCTATTGTTTAGTCCTAAGTTTAGTTTAAAGGAGCAATACGAAATTTGGAAAAAAAATTTTTTACCCGTGGCCAGTGTTCCCTCTAAGCCGCGCGCGTGCGCAACTGCGCACTGCTCGCACATTCTCAGCGCACAAGAAAATCTAGCCAGCGCACAAAAATGAGGGCTCAAAATTACTAATTAAGAAGCGACTCAAGTCAAACTTACAGTGCATGAAGGTAAAAACACACGGGTTCCCCTGACGTTGTGTCTTAAATGTCTTATTTTGAAGTCGAGTCGAAGTAGAACAAAGTTGAGTAAAGTTAGTAGAGTTTGTCGAGAACCGGCTTCTTTGGCTCGGCTCACTTAAAAGAACCGGCTCTTTCGGGTCCTAAACGGCTCTTCGGGTTGTTTTTGCTTCTTTAATCCCAACATGACCAAATATTATGTAAAATGATGCACAAAATGACTTAAAGGAATGGGGGAATAGAACAAAAAAGAAAACAAGTACCAAAATGAAAAAGTAGTCAAAAGCTGAGAAAAAAAGAAACAAAAGGAAGAAATGAAATGAAATTCAAGTCACACAATTGTGTAATTTTGTAATTGTAATCCTGTGCAGTCCTTTGAGACATTTTTGTGATTAAGGGCTATATAAATAAATGTGACTTGACATGTGACTTGACAAAATATGTCAGGAAATAAAAACAAATGAATATCTTGTGAAAGAATTGTAAGAACAAACGACGTTTGTAGGCCGCACAACCTTTGCAATAGTACATGAGTCAATTCATTCAAGAGAGAAAAATAATTTTGCATTGCCGAAAAAATGTAACTTGATGTCAAGTTTTGGACATGTTTGATAATGAATTATCTTGCCACACTTGGGATTATGGTTGCTCACTGTTGTTTCAAGCGTTGCTCACCGACTTTGTGTGAATGCTCAGACCCATAGAAAATTAACATTGCCCGTGGCTGCCATCTCCTAGCTTGTGTCATCATTAGCCAATGTCAAGAGCCTTATGTTACATGTGCATTTTTTACAAACTCGAATAAACTATCTTGAGACAGGCCTTTTCTTACTTTCACCATTCTCATGCTACACTAACAAATAGAAAAAACATGATTTGACATCCTACCCCCCATTCCTAATGTTTTCTGATAGGAACAGTTTTGCTAAAAGTTAGATAACAGCAGATAGGCACAGTGGGAGAAAAATTATATAAAAGGCTGTTTGTACTCAGTTGGGCATTTTTTATTGTTACTTAACTCTTTCAGTGCTAGATGTTCCTCTCATTTTTGAAGGCCTACAGAAAATTAAGTTCTATACCCATTTAGGCACAGGACATGCAAAAAGAAAGCTTGAACCCTTATCTTTTGTTATTATTTTCTACCGTTTAACAATGTTTAGTAAACAAAAGTCAAGTTTATTTGTATAGCCTGTTGGGATTTAATAGAATAGAATAGAATAGAATAGAATATACCTTTATTGTCATGGTTACAAAATGGGTTAACATATTGTGACAACGAAATTGGGCATGACACTCCAGTTTCAGCCCTGTGACTGTCTGGCAACCAGTTCAGGGTGTCCCCTGCCAAATGCCCGAAGATAGCTGGGATAGGCTCCAGCACTCCCGCGACCCTACTGAGGATAAGCGGTGCAGATAATTAATGTTAAGTTTCCTGAAAAAAATCTTTCCTTCCGAAAGGATGCATTTCAAACATAACTTTTACTTTGGTGCTTTTTTTAAGATACATTTTTGATACCTACGATATCTAAACAATGCTTTCCGTGAAAACAAGGGCGTTTGTTGAAATATAGCATTTTATTCTAGGAACACTCAACTTATACATGACATTTGCAAGAACTTTGCCGCCCCCGGTTGTTTCCGGTGACGTGATCACGTGATTCAAGTCGTCACGGCGATTGTGGAGGTGCACGAAACGTCATCCCTCTCTTAGATGGAATTTTTTTCAATCTAGACTTAAGACCCACTTCTAGCTGCGTACTTGCTGTCATGGACTTTTTGGACAAATTTCAACATATTACCTATGTAGTCTTTTATGGATGTTCACTATGTTTGGTGTACCGTTACCCAATGCTAAATCTATTGCACCCTGGTCATCCAGGAAGGAGGATCACCACTTTTCAAGGTTTCTTATTTTCCTCATGCTGAAGTTTTGGACTTTTTCCTTGCCTGCATTTTGGTCTTAGATCAGG
>NC_142349.1:66546449-66598949 GCF_059441175.1 Urocampus carinirostris | reverse complement strand
CCAAGGACACTTCGACATGTACCACGGACGAGCCGGGATTCGAACCGCGATGCCTTGATCCCAAGCCGAGCGCTCTACCTCCTGAGCTACTGCCGCCCATAAGATCAGTGTAACGACTCTCAATCATGCACGACACATAAGTCAGGGCATCTGTTCACGACTGCAAAAATCTTCAGCGGCAGGCAGACAACATGCGAGCACATTAATAGTGAAACTTTGATAATAACTAGACAATTCCCGCGGCAATTGTAAGAGTTGTGATTGATCTGGCAGATGTTGGTAAAGAACCGGTAGCGCTGAGTTGTTAGCATTAAGAGTTAGCACAAAGTTTTTAACTCAGAGAGATGTATTTGTAATTTTTTTACTTGGTTCTGTGGGGGGACTCCGCCCCCACCACACCTCCCCGGTACTGGCAAGTTCATTTGAGATGGGCCCATAACCGTTAGCAACAAGGATATGCCTGGTGGAGGTCTAAAAAATCACATTCATGGTAATAACATAGTAATAACACTGTTATTACACATTAAAAAAATAAAATGTACATGCGCCAGCCCAACACTTTGGTAGCGGCGCACATAGCTGTTAGCATCCTCTCGCTGGCATACACTCTTTGGAATTCACCATTTACCCATGGTTAAAGGTAATGTGGGTCGGGCCCCCTCAAGCCACCCTGGACAGTCCCTGATTACTATGACTACCCTCAGGAAAGCCCTGGATGCCATGGCTACCCATTGATTTTTATGGGCCCATGTATTCCGGATGGGAGATTCTCAAAACCCATTATTCCGGATGGGGACTTTTTTTGGTCTTGCGGGGCCCCGGAGACTCATATTGCTTATCCATATTGTTGCACGAGAGTCCTGATCGGGCCGGAATTTTTGGTATATGGATCGCTGGGCTACTCCAAAAGCTCTGGGAGGAGTTCCCCAAGGAATTTTGCCGGAAGAAGATGGATATAATAATAATATCTCAGGGGATTATAATAGTGCTTACAGCACTTGGCAATGTAGTTGTGCCTTGCTGAAGCAATCACAACTAACAATAAACATAACTTTCCCACGTACCTGCATTCAGTAAACAAACAATACAAAAGTCAGGGCATCTGTTCACGACAGCAATAATCTAAAACATTAAAAAAAAACAAAAAACGGGTCATCACTCAACAGGCCACACCTTGTGGCGTGTTTGCATCAAAACATGTTGCATCATCGTTTCAAGCTGCATTATTTTACTTCTTATTTAGTGCTTTTTTAAATATACATCATTTAGCACTTATATATCTTTATATACAAAAATAATTTGTGAAAGCAGCTCCTATATCTAGCAAAATATGCATTTTTTTATCCAACTGATATTGGGCACGTCTTACCTTCAGCGCGATGCAAATTAGCTGAAGCTACGGCAAGCGCTGAAGCCCATAAAGTGCCAAACGAAAAAGACAGTCGCGGACGTCCATGACTTAACATTTGAATGAGGTACCGGAATATTAACAGTAATACAACAAAAACACAGATTTTGTGAGTGTGAAGTCTATATATATATATATATATATATATATATATATATATATATATATATATATATATATATATATATTGTGTATTTCTCTGAACATTCCCCTAATATTCACTGTCTATATATCTTTTGCTGTTTTAGTAAAATGTCCACCCAATGATGTGTCAGTCTAAAGTCCACCCAATGATGTGTCAGTCTAAAGTCCACCCAATGATGTGTCAGTCTAAAAGTCCACCAAACTTGTACTAAATAAAACCGGCTGCGGAGGGGAAGAAGGAAGAGGACGATTGTGGAGCCGAGAACACATCCCCTGTGTTCCTCCCCGATTTTCCCCCGCTGCAGCGGGACGAAAATGTACATTGTCTCTGCCTGAATTTCCTTTTATATCTGATGACCGGCCACACGGGGTTTACCCACATTTGGACCCCACAGTGAGAATTCAGAAAAAAACATTCAAAACGATCAAATTTCAACTCTGTTACACCAGCATTCATTCAAAAAAATCTTGAAGCCCACCGCTTGGGGACAATGTTTAAGAATGTATTTCTGTAACAGGTTTCATTTTTTTCAAAGCTAAAAATAATCATGCGGCCTGACCTGACCGTATAAAGATTTTCTCATCATCCTTTTGTCGTCTCCCTGACGTTTTGTTCGGTGAGGGCAGGGGTCTCAAACTCGATTAATTTGAGGGCCCGCCAGAGCTAGGGTCCGGGCTGGTCATAAAGGAGGAGGATTGGGAGAAAACATTGAAAGAGAGACATAAAATAACCAGCAGTCCGACATGGAGGGAGTTTGAATGGAAAAAAAATGGTTTACCTCTCTACAACGTAAATACAGACGCTCCCTTACTTACAAAAATTCGATTTACGAATAAAGGTAGATGTCGAAAAATATCCGGACATTGCTGTAAGTTAGATTTTGTATTGTGTGCACCTTTATCCAAGCACAGGACAGTACTGTAGTTTTTTTTTTCTAAATTCTTTATTTTTCCCATTTTTAAGTCGTTCTGTGCATTATGTTACATAATATTTGGTAACGTAGGGATTAAAGCATCAAAAGCAACCTAAAAAGCCGGCTTTTCTTATAGTGAGCCAACCTAAAAAAAACGTCGTCTTTCTAAAAGTAGTCGGAATTCCAATCTTCTCAAGTAAACTACGATCCAAGACGTCAATGAGTTTCGTATCGGATCAGAAAATTCAAAAATTTTTGACACACATCTCATTTTTAAAATAATCAAAATAGTCACTTTACCTGATTACTAGTTACCTCTAGTAGTAGTAAGTAACTGTAACTTATTCGTTTTCTAAAGTAACACCGTCACTTGGCTTCCCACGGGGAGAAAGCAAATATAGTAAACTGTCATGAACGGAACAGGAGGAGAACCCAAATGCGTGACGTTTATTTGACGGGAAACGGGGCAGTCATGCATGTAACACAAAACGCCAGTGATTCGGCGATCGCTGGGCAAAAGAAGAAAGACAGAAGTCTGGCGTGAAACAACAGAAAGCAAGAGAACAACAAGATCAATGCCGGTTACGCGAGCCGATACCGGACCGATGATATCGATACCGGACAGAACGGGATTGAAAGGATTGATAAAAGATAAAGGAGACTGGAGACAGATAAAGACCGAAATCAAAACAGGACGAAGCAGACGGGATCGATACTGGAAGGGATACACAAACAGGATCCCGGACATACCAAAACCCACGTCTTGCGGGTGCAAAGGTTTGTTGACGAACTGACAAAGGGTGAGTGAGAGAATTGAGCTTAAATAGAAGGGAAGCAAATCTGTCAACGAGCTGCAGCTTGCCCCAATTGGGCGCCATGGCAACCGTGACATAAACAGTAACTTTATTTTTTCTCAAAGATGAAATTATGCCATTTCGTGCGGTACACTAGACAAAGTCTCATTGCAAATTGAAAACCTTGCGGTAATCCAGGCCGTCTACTATATATCAGACAGGACGAGAATAACAGGCACGATACCAGACACTGGAGACCGGAGACCGAAATGAAAACAGGACGGGATCGATACCGGACAGGATTTACAAACGGGATCCCGGACAGAGCCAAAGCCCACGTCTTGCGGGTGCAAAGGTTTGTTGACGGACTGACAAAGGGTGAGTGAGAGAACTGAGCTTAAATAGAGGGAAGGCAAATCTGTCAACGAGCCGCAGCTGGCGCTACATGGGTGGGGCCGATTGGGCGCCATGACAACCGTGACATTAGCAATACCTTTACTTTTTCCCAAAGATGAAATTATGCCATTTCGTGCGGTACACTAGACAAAGTCTCATTGCAACTTGAAAACCTTGCGGTAACCCAGACCGTCTACTATATATATCAGACAGGACGAGAATAACAGGCACGATACCAGACACTGGAGACCGGAGAACGAAATCAAAACAGGACGGGATCGATACCGGACAAGATACACAAACGGGATCCCGGACAGAGCCAAAACCCATGTCTTGCGGTTGCAAAGGTTCGTTGACGGACTGACAAAGGGTGAGTGGGAGAACTGAGCTTAAATAGAAGGGAAACAAATCTGTCAACGAGCCCCAGCATGCGCCAATTGGGCGCCATGGCAACCGTGACATAAACAATACCTTTATTTTTTCCCAAAGATGAAATTATGCCATTTCTTGTGGTACACTAAACAAAGTCTCATTGCAACTTGAAAACCTCGCGGTAACCCAGGCCGTCTACTATATATATCAGACAGGACGAGAATAACAGTCACGATACCAGACACTGGAGACCGGAGACCGAAATGAAAACAGGACGGGATCGATACCGGACAGGATCTACAAACGGGATCCCGTACAGAGCCAAAACCCACGTCTTGCAGGTGCAAAGGTTCGTTAACGGACTGACAAAGGGTAAGTGAGAGAACTGAGCTTAAATAGAAGGGAATCCAATCCGTCAACGAGCCGCATGGGCGGGTCCGATTGGGCGCCATGACAACCGTGACATTAACAATACCTTTATTTTTTCCCAAAGATGAAATTATGCCATTTCGTGCGGTACACTAAACAAGCACCCATTGCAACGTGAGAACCCCGCAGTAACCCAGGGGGTCTACTATATATATGTTACTGGATCACCAGCGCCTCCGCTGGTTGCAGCAGGGTACCGCGCCCAGTTCCGCCCGGATCGCTCCCGATCGATATTTGCATTCCGCCTGCAAGTGTGTCAAAAGATCAGGAGTGGAGTGAAAAAAAACCTGGTCTAAATTTGAGTGTAATAGCTCAGCCACTTTAGGCCGCCTCCCCTCTGATGTTGCCACTTTGCATGATAAACAGCTTTTCAGCCTGGCCCATATTTATTCATTCCACGAGTGTCAGGCTGAAACTATTTCAATAAGGAAGTAAATAAATAGACGGAAGGCGAGAAGGAGGCGGGGTAGGGTAATAAGGTTAACTGGTTTGCAGCGGGGGCAATTTTAATGACTGCAGACGCAAAAGCTGCTGGGTTATTCCGCACTGTGGCCGATACTTTTCGTAATAGCGTTAATGGCGAATTTGAAGGAATTTCATTGCCGACTACCGGTGGGGGATACCGGTAGTTTTCGGATCCAGGATACGAAACAGTATCGGTGATACCGATCCGATACTGATACTTTTGATCTTGGGAATCTCATCTCATCTCTCATCTCATCAGCTGCACCGCTTATCCTCAGTAGGGTCGCAGGGGTGCTGGAGCCCATCCCAGCAATCATCGGACAGTGGGCAGGGGACACCCTGAACTGGTTGCCGGCCAATCGCAGGGCACACGGGGACAGACAACTCACTCGCTCAGTCACACCTAGGGACAATTTGGACCGGCCAATTCACCCGAAATGCATGTCTTTGGAATGTGGGAGGAAACCGGAATGCCCGGAGGAAACCCACGTAAGCACGGGGAGAACATATAAACTCCGCACAGTAAGGTCGGGAGCTGGATTTGAACCCACGCCGGAGGTTCCCACGACCTCAGAACTGTGCCGCACACGCGCTAACCACTGCGCCGCCGTGCTGCCCTTGGGAATCTCATGATCATTTAATACTTACACTTTCCCCCTTAAATTACTTCATAAGTTCGATAAAAACAGCCTAAAAAATGCTCTACTTCGACAGTATAAAAAGAAATATATTAATATTTGTATTACTACTGTTTCTGAACAATAGTCAAGAGAGTCAAATCATTGTAACAAAAATACAAATATACCAAAGTCATACCAATACTTCAATGACACCAACTATTTCAGAACAAAAGTCAAGACTGTCAAACAAAAAAAAGCAGCAATGTAACAAAAATACAAATATACCAACAACTGTTTCTGAACAAAAATCAAAGGAATGAAATAAAAAAGCAGCAATGTAACAAAAAATACAGATATACCAAAGTCAACGTGATCGCTATAATACCTTCCAAGTCACAATATTTTGAAAATGAAGTCAAAATGCAAATAGAGTAAACAATACAGTGCTCAAACAGTTAAAAGTATAGAAAATATAAAATTTCAACGACAGCAACTGTTTTTGAACAAAAGTCAAGAGGTTTAAGACAATACAAATATACCAAAGTCATTCCAATACTTCAACGACAACAACTGTTTCAGAACATAAGGCAAGAGTTTCAAACACTAAAAAGGAGCAATCTAACAATACTAATACTAATATAGTTTACCAACAACTGTTTCTGAACAAAAAATAAAAGGAATGACAAAAAAAAAACAGCAGTGTAACAAAAATACAAATATACCTAAGTCAACATGAGCACGAGAATACCTTCCAAGTGAAAGTGCAAATAGTGTAAACAATACAATGTTCAAACAGTTAAGAGTATGAAAAAAATATATTGATATTAAAATTACAATTGTTTCTGAACAAAAGTCAAGGGAGTCAAGCCAACGTAACAAAAATACAAATATACCAAAATCAACATGAGCGCTATAATACCTTCCAAGCCACAATATTTTGAAAATAAAGTCAAAATGCAAATAAAGTAAACAATACCATGTTCAAACAGTTAACAGTATAAAAAACATAACATTTCAATGACAGCAACTGTTTCTGAACAAAAAGTCAAGAGAGTCAAATCAATGTCCCAAAAATACAAATATACCAAAGTCATACCAATATTTCAACGACACCGACTGTTTCAGAACAAAAGTCAAGAATGTCAGACAAAAAAGCAGCAATCTAACAAAAATACAAATACAAATATACCAACAACTGTTTCTGACCAAAAATCAAAGTAATGAAATAAAAAAGCATCAATGCAACAAAAATACAAATATATCTAAGTGAACATGAGCACTAGAATACCTTTCAAGTCAAAGTGCAAATAGTTTAAACAATACGATGTACAAACCGTTAACAGTATAAAAAAATATACATCAATATTTGAATTACAAATGTTTCTGAACAAAAATCAAGGGAGTCAAGCCAATGTAATAAAAATACAAATATACCAAAGTCAACATGAGCACTTTATTACCTTCCAAGTCACAATATTTAAAAAAAAAGTCAAAGTTCAAATACAGTAAACGATACAATGTTCAATCAGTTAACAGTATAAAAAATATAACATTTCAACCACAGCAACAGTTTCTGAACAAAAGTCAAGAAGGTCACACCAATGTAACAACATTACAAATATACCAAAGTCATACCAATACTTCAACAACAACAACTGTTTTAGAACAAAAGACAAGAATGCCAAACACTAAAAAGGAGCAATCTAGCAAAATACAAATACCATGTACCAACAACTGTTTCTGAACAAAAATCAAAGGATTGAATCAAAAAACAGCAATGTAACAAAAATACAAATATACCTAAGTCAATATGAGCACTAGAATACCTTCCAGTGCAAAAAGTGTAAACAATCCGATGCACAAACCGGTAACAGTAGGAAAAAATATATATTGATATTTGAATTGCAACTGATTCTGAACAAAAGTCAGGGGAGTCAAACCAATGTAACAAAAATACAAATATACCTAAGTCAATATGAGCACTTTAGTACCTTCCAAGTCACAATACTTCGAAAATGAAGTCAAAGTGCAAATAATGTAAACAATACGATTTTCAAACCGTTAACAGTAAAAAATATATAACATTTCAATGACAGCAACTGTTTCTGAACAAAAGTCAAGAAGGTCACACCAATGTAACAACAATACAAATATACCAAAGTCATACCAATACAACAACTGTTTCAGAACAAAATTAAGAATGTCAAACAATAATAAGAAGCAATCTAACAAAAATACAAATATGCTGTACTAACAACTGTTTCTGAACAAAAATCAAAGGAATGAAAAAAGCAGCAATGTGACAAAAATACAAATATACCAAGTCACAATATTTTGAAAATGAAGTCAAAGTGCAAATTCAGTAAACAATAAGATGTACAAACCCTTAACAGTATTAAAAAAACACCTTAACAACAGCAGCTGTTTCTGAACAAAAGTCAAGAGGGTCAAACCAATGTAACATAAATAGAAATACTGTATAACAATGTCAATAAGACAAATAAAATACCATATTTTCCGGAGTATAAGGTGCACCCAAAAACCCCAAATTTGCCAGATATTTGAAAGTGTGCATTATAATCTAGTTCGCTTTTAAATACTCCGTCACGGAGCAGGAACGAAGACGGGACCCAATTGCATTCGTTTTACTCAGCTTTATTTGGAAGGAGGAAAGGACCTCCACCCACGATCTGATGATCGTCGGTCACGGGTAGCAGATAGCTGGAAACGCAGAAGTGGCACTTCCATGTCGAGCGAAGGCAGTGTCGAGAGCGAGAAAAAACAGGTCGATGGCCGGGACGGAGGAGCAAAAACATAAACGGGTCCAGAAAAGAGGTCGGCAATGGGAATCAGACGGAAAACAGGGCAGGATAAAGTCAGGAGTCACAAACGCTTGCCTTGCGTGTAGCGTAGGTTCGCAGACGATCCGACAAATGTTGACAGGAAGGCGGGGGTTTAAAAAGAGTAAGCAGCCAATCAGCGTCCGCGGCTGTTGGCGCAAAGACTCAGGTGCCCCGCATCAGTAGTCATTACATACTCTAAATATCTTCGGAAATACATAACTAAAACAAAATGCTTCTATATACAATAGCCATTTATGAATTACGAGATTCATTTTAGTTTTGAAACCAGATTCCCTAATTTTTATGTTTTATGAGGTTTGTTTTTTTATCCTCCATTTTAATCTCATGTGCTTTATAGTTCGATGCGCCTTATGTAGGAAAAAACATTCACAAAGCGGTATATTTGAGTGTGCGTCTTATAATCAGGTGTGCCTTATTTTGAAAAAACAAAATCAGTAAATAAAGTAAAAGCACAATTGGATTCAATTCAAAAGTTATAATGTTTGTTATGACACACTAACAAAATTATCATAGTGATAGTTCAAATCAGAATCAGAATCACCTTTATTATTATTGCGTTGCCACAAATGAAATTTGGGTTACACTCCAGTTGGCAAAGTATGTACAGTATAAAAAAAAAATAATTAGAAAGATATACAGTATTCACCTCTAATATAAAGTATTCACATCTAAAATAAAAACTATAAAAAACCGGGATATTGCACTTCAAACTGTGTTTTATTACTGGTTTAGTATGCTGATAACTCTGGGTAAGGAACTATCCCAAAGTTTGGGCCTTGTGCGATCCAGGCTGGGCAGGGGGCAGCCGGTGATCTTTTGGGCTGTGTTTATAATCCTCTATAGGGCTTCCCTGTCCTCTGCAGAGCATCCTGCGTACCATGCCGTGATGGTAAGACAGTATCTCTCTGGACCAGAACAGAGACAGAACCCAATCGCGTAACCTTTCTCTCAGTTTTATTGGGAAGAAGGGAAAGCATAGTACACACGATCCGGTGATCGCTGGTCGCGGGGAGCAGGTCCCTCTGAACGCGGAAGTTGTACTTCCGTGCCGAGCGATGACGGTGTCGGGAACGGAAACAAGTCGAAAGCCAGGAGAGGAGAGTAGACGTGGACGAGATCAAAAACGGATCTTTATTCGGAACGGGAGAACAGACGTGGTTGAGATCAAAATAGGTTGTAATTCGGGACGGGAGAACAGATGTGGTCAAGATCAAAACAGATCATAGCGGCAGACAAACAGGAGCAAAAAGCAGGACGGGCGAAAAAGGGCTTGCCGTGTAAAAACAGAGATTCGCAGACGGACCGACCAAAGGAGACTGACAGGACAGGGTTTAAATACTGACAGGGAGCCAATCCGTCAACAAGCAGCAGCTGGCGCAACACGGGCGGGGCCAATTGGGCGCCGTGGCAACAGTGACGTCGATCTTAAGAAAATAATATAAATACGATCCAATTACTCGCTTTGTATTTCAGGAAAGATCTTGGGCCAGACACGAACACGGCCCAAATTTGGCATAAAATATCTACCAATAATCTCTCTCGGTGATTTTTTTTTTTTTTTAATCTACTCGTCATGTGTTCTATGCTTCTTTTTCATTCTGAGACGGCCAAAATCACTCTTCCTCCTGAAAGATTTTATACATTTGACTATAAAGGATTTTATACGATTGAATACAAATTACATTTATTGCAAAAGATATTCACTGGCTGGGCTTTGGTGCGAGGTCAGGGCACCCTGGTAGAAAATGTTGTTTACAGAAACGGCAGGAACGGGACGTAAGGCTGATAAGATAATCAGCACATCCAGACGCAGGCCCTGATGACGTAGAAACGCTCGGTGTTGTTTTGAGTATTCCAGACGTCGCGACGCTCTTCGACGAGATGGGGAAGCCCAGGGGGGCTTCCTTGGCATGCCCATGGGAGGAGTCGGCACGGCATTATGCGGGGAGAAGATGGCCAATAGGAGAAAGCTAAAGGACTTGAGAAAAAGGCTTCCCAGAGACTCCAACGTCACTAATTCGGCCGTTTTTGATGGAGTACACTTAAAGAAATTAAATCTGCCCCCGTGTGAAAATTTCGGCTTTCTTGTTCATCTTTTCCATCAAGAAAGCGCGCATAAATTGTGGGTGAATGTAGGTCATTTTAACTCGGAGGGCCACACAATAGAACAAACACTCTGTTGGAGGCCAGACTAGTAGATTAAATAGAAAGAAAAAAAGAGATAAATAAAAGAGAAAGAGGGAGGGGAAAGGAGAGAGGGGGGGACAAAGAAAGAAATAGAGAGAGAGGGAGAGACCGTGTGAAACAATAGATCAAAAGTCGTGAGAGAGGGGGGAAAAGAAAGGGAGAGGAAGAAAGAAATCCAAAGATAAATAGAGAGACAGAAGGAGAGAAAAGAGAAAAGAAAGCGCGGAGGGTAGGAAGAGAGAAAGAGAAAATAGAGAAAAGGAAAAAAGGAAGATAGAGCAAAAGAAGTTAAAAAAACATAGAGAGAGAAACAAAGGAAGAGAAAAAGAGAAACACAGAGAGTGATAGAAACAGAGAGTGGGAGAAAAGGGGTGGAAGAGAGAGAGAGAGAGAGAGAGAGAGAGAGAGAGAGAGAGAGAGAGAGAGAGAGAGAGAGAGAGAGAGAGAGAGAGAGAGAGAGAGAGAGAAATACAAGTACAGTGTCTTTGTTCGGGGCACCTGGCTTTGGCAACATCAAGTTGACATATTTCAACCCGCAGCTTGTTTTTCTCTTGTGCTTCTCTGAGTGTTGTCTCGCAGGCCGGATCCAATCCCTTAGTGGGCCCGATTTGGCCCGCGGGGCCGCCTGTTTGACACCTGTGATGAAGGTTGTGTTTGGTTAATGGAGTCCGATAACTAATTCAAACAATTTGGTAAATGGTACATTTTGATATTAATTCCCAACACTCCTCACAAATAAAATGTGAAAATTCTGGTCGGGCTCGGTCCCTCAAATTGGTCGGGCTTTTTCACCCACGTGTCAGGTCGGGCTGGATTTACCAGACCCGATCTGACCTCTACTCAGCATCGATAATATCGATAGTTGTATCGATCCGCCCACCCTTATTCCCGACTTCAAAGAGGGCCGGCGCCACGGCACGTCAAGGGTTCTGGGTCGGATTTTTCCGCCGCGGGAAATAATCCGGGAGGTGGCAAAAAACTCGCCGGCAGAACGGCATCCGGGCCCACGCTTGTTAGGCTCAGGCCCGGAGGAGGCGGCGTGGGCAGTAACTAAAGTTATGGGGAAATAATTAGCCTAGCTCGGGAATCAGCGGGGATGGCAAAGCCCTCTGAGGCAGAAACGTTAGCGCCCCCTGGCCTCTTTTCCACAGCTAATTAACTTCTTCCAGAGCCCGTTAATAAGCATGTCTTGGAAAATCTTACGGGGGGGGTCAAAGCGTATCGTTCGCATTCGGCCTGGTTTGACGAGCGCTGAACTCGTGACATCATTCATAAAAGAGTAATTTGGTCATTAGGAATATCTTAATATTTCATGAATCTTTATGAAGACATTAGAAAAAAGCATGGTGCTTTGCCGGTATCCTATTGGTTAAAAGAAATAAACTTCATTTGTTATTTTCGCATTGTTTGGGGCGACAGTTTTCAGGAGGTGGGGGGGTCGTCTCGGGATCGAGAGGTCGCAGGTTCGATTCCCAGCTCCTAAGGGGTATATGTTAAAGTGTCCTTGGGCAAGACACTGAACTCCTAGTGCCCCCGATAAGCAGGTAGGCACTTTGCACGGCTGTTGCTGCTATCGGTGTGTGAGTGTGTGTGTGAATGGGTGAGTGTGAAGCATATCGGGGCAGAGAGGTCGCAGGTTCGATTCCCAGCTCCTAGGGGGTATGTGTTGAAGTGTCCTTGGGCAAGACACTGAACTCCTAGTGCCCCCGATAAGCAGGTAGGCGCCTTGCATGGCTGTTGCTGCTATCGGTCTGTGAGTGTGTGTGTGAATGGGTGAGTGTGAAACACATCGGGGCAGAGAGGTCGCAGGTTCGATTCCCAGCTCCTAGGGGGTATGTGTTGAAGTGTCCTTGGGCAAGACACTGAACTCCTAGTGCCCCCGATGAGCAGGTAGGCGCCTTGCACGGCTGTTGCTGCTATCGGTGTGTGAGTGTGTGTGTGAATGCGTGAGTGTGAAGCACATCGGGGCCGAGACTGCGGAGGTTTGATTCCCAGCTCCTTGAAGTGTCCTTGGGCAAGACACTGAACCTTTAGTGCCCCCGATAAGCAGGTAGGCACCTTGCACGGCTGTTGCTGCTATTGGTGTGTGAGTGTGTGTGTAAATGGGTGAGTGTGAAGCACATCAGGGCCGAGAGGTCGCAGGTTCAATTCCCAGCTCCTAGGGGGTATATGTTGAAGTGTCCTTGGGCAAGACACTGAACCTTTAGTGCCCCCGATAAGCAGGTAGGCGCCTTGCACGGCTGTTGCTGCTATCGGTGTGTGAGTGTGTGTGTGAATGGGTGAGTGTGAAGCACATCAGGGCCGAGAGGTCGCAGGTTCGATTCCCAGCTCCTAAGGGGTATATGTTGAAGTGTCCTTGGGCAAGACACTGAACTCCTAGTGCCCCCGATAAGCAGGTAGGCGCCTTGCACGGCTGTTGCTGCTATCGGTGTGTGAGTGTGAGTGTGAATGGGTGAGTGTGAAAAACATGAAACACATTGGGGCCGAGAGGTCGCAGGTTCGATTCCCAGCTCTTAGGGGGTATATGTTGAAGTGTCCTTGGGCAAGACACTGAACTCCTAGTGCCCCCGATAAGCAGGTAGGCGCCTTGCACGGCTGTTGCTGCTGTCGGTGTGTGAGTGTGTGTGTGTGAATGGGTGAGTTTGAAGCACATCGGGGCCGAGAGGTCGCAGGTTCGATTCCCAGCTCCTAAGGGGTATATGTTGAAGTGTCCTTGGGCAAGACACTGAACCCTTAGTGCCCCCGATAAGCAGGTAGGCGCCTTGCACGGCTGTTGCTGCTATCAGTGTGTGAGTGTGTGTGTGAATAGGTGAGTGTGAAGCACATCGGGGCCGAGACTGCGGAGGTTCGATTCCCAGCTCTTAAGAGGTATATGTTGAAGTGTCCTTGGGCAAGACACTGAACTCCTAGTGCCCCCGATAAGCAGGTAGGCGCCTTGCACAGCTGTTGCTGCTATCGGTGTGTGAGTGTGTGTGTGAATGGGTGAGTGTGAAGCACCTCGGGGCCAAGACTGCGCAGGTTCGATTCCCAGCTCCTTGAAGTGTCCTTGGGCAAGACACTGAACTCCTAGTGCCCCCGATAAGCAGGTAGGCGCCTTGCACGGCTGTTGCTGCTGTCGGTGTGTGAGTGTGTGTGTGAATGGGTGAGTGTGAAGCACCTCGGGGCCGAGAGGTCGCAGGTTCGATTCCCAGCTCCTAGAAGGTATATGTTGAAGTGTCCTTGGGCAAGACACTAAACCCTTAGTGCCCCCGATAAGCAGGTAGGCGCCTTGCACGGCTGTTGCTGCTATCGGTGTGTGAGTGTGTGTGTGAATGGGTGAGTGTGAAGCACCTCGGGGCCGAGACTGCGCAGGTTCGATTCCCAGCTCCTTGAAGTGTCCTTGGGCAAGACACTGAACTCCTAGTGCCCCCTATAAGCAGGTAGGCGCCTTGCACGGCTGTTGCTGCTGTCGGTGTGTGAGTGTGTGTGTGAATGGGTGAGTGTGAAGCACATCAGGGCCGAGAGGTCGCAGGTTCGATTCCCAGCTCCTTAGGGATATATGTTGAAGTGACCTTGAGCAAGACACTGAATTCCGAGTGCCTCCGATAAGCAGGTAGGCGCCTTGCACAGCTGTTGCTGCTATCGGTGTGTGAGTGTGTGTGTGAATGGGTGAGTGTGAAGCACCTCGGGGCCGAGACTGCGCAGGTTCGATTCCCAGCTCCTTGAAGTGTCCTTGGGCAAGACACTGAACCCTTAGTGCCCCCGATAAGCAGGTAGGCGCCTTGCACAGCTGTTGCTGCTATCGGTGGGTGAGTGTGTGTGTGTGAATGCGTGAGTGTGAAGCACATCGGGGCCGAGACTGCGGAGGTTCGATTCCCAGCTCCTAGGGCACAGGTGTTGAACAGGCGGCCCGCGGGCCAGAACAGGCCCGCTAAGGGATTTAAAGACAACACTCAGAGAAGTGCACGAGAAAAACAAGCTGCAGGTTGAAATATGTCAAACATGCCGAGAAAAGGTGCCTCGGACAAAGACACTGTATTTCTCTTTCTCTCTCTCTCTCTCTCTCTCTCTTTTCCATCCCTTTTCTCCCACTCTCTGTCTCTTTCACTCTCTGTGTCTCTCTTTTTCTCTTCCTTTGTTGCTCTTTCTCTCTTTCTCTCTCTGTGTCTTTTAACCTCTTTTGCTCTAACTTCCTTTTTTTCTTTTCTCTTTCTCTCTTCCTACCTTTTGCGCTTTCTTTTCTCTTTTCTTTCCTTCTGTCTTTCTATTGCTGTATGGATTTCTTTCTTCCTCTCCCGTACTTTTCCCCCTCTCTCATGACTTCAATTTTCATCCATTTTGCTTCTCTCTTTCTTTCTTTGTCACGCCCTCGCTTCTTTTCCCTCCCTCTTTCTCTTATTTCTTTATCTCTTTTTCTTTCTGTTTCATCTACTAGTCTGGCCCCCGACAGAATGTTTGTTCTATCATGTGGCCCCCGAGTTAAAATGAGTTTGACACCCCTGGGTTAGAGCTAGTTTGTATTCCAACATAACCGGCGTCTTCTCACTTTCATGTTTTGTACATTTATAGCTGCATCATGTAGCAGGGATGCATTCTTTTCTGTATTTTGTGCCTTCATTTTTATAGGATTTGTTATTTCTGTTTGTCATATTATATAGCTATTAAAAAGTAAACCCTCTGAAGGGTCTGTCACACCCAGGGTTGGGTAGGGTTACTTTAACTGGATTACTTTCAATTACTTTTGGATTACTCCAATACCAAATATGCTAATAAAAGACAAAAGAAACTAAATATGAATAAAATTATGACTTTTATTATGACTAATTAACATGGAACGGCAAACAACTACAGTAACGGCTAGCAGTGAGCTATTGCCGGGTAACTAAGACGAGTGACTAGAGAAGGAAACAGTGGGGGAAAAAGCTTAAGATTTCAGAATCCTGCAACTCATGATCAGGGTTGGGTAGGGTTACTTTAACTGGATTACTTTCAATTATTTTTGGATTACTCCAATACCAAATATGCTAATAAAAGACAAAAGAAATTAAATATGAATACAATTACAAAATTTTGTGCAGACTTGGGGCGTAACGGAATACATGGAACGGCAAAAATGATGTTGGCAAGCTGTTTGAATTTATTTTCATTTCGTTTCTGTCGCATTTTATGTTAGTTTTGCCGGAGATCAAAGAGATCAAAGCCAGGAGAGAAAGCTTACCACGTGTTGTGGGTCATTTTATTCATATTCAGATTCAGATTCAGATATACTTTATTGTCATTCTTGTACACGTGTATACAGAACGAAATGTCGATACATCTCACCCGCACAGTTTCCTTGAATGTACTGATATAAATAAAATGTTGTATTGAGTTGGAGTATTGAGTACTAATAATATGCTAAATAATTATAGCTATGTGTAGTATTATACAGTAGTGCAAAGAGTGCAAGAGGAGCAGCTAACCAGATGTGCAAACTGGGCAGTCAGGTTGTTAAAGTTAAACATTATAAAAACTCTTTGGTGGCTGTATTACCCAAGCGGACTGCAACCACCACTCCGTAGGCGTGGTTTATTATTCGTCAGTAGAAAACAGGAAAAGGAACACACATGTGAGCACAACTTCACAATAAAAGATGTAATTAGACTGATGATTGAAACGTTACTTTATGTGTGTGTGTGAGGAAGATTGTTTTTATATTTAGGAATATAAAAACAAGTTATTTTCATCTCATCTCATTAGCTACACCGCTTATCGTCAGTAGGGTCGCGGGGGTGCTGGAGCCCATCCCAGCAATCATCGGGCAGTGGGCGGGGGACACCCTGAACTGGTTGCCAGCCAATCACAGGGCACACAGGGACAGACAGCTCGCTCATTCACACCTATGGACAATTTGGACCGGCCAATCCACCTGAAATGCATGTCTTTGGAGATTGGGAGGAAACCGGAGTGCCTGGAGGAAACCCACGCAAGCACGGGGAGAACATACAAACTCCGCACAGGAAGTCTGGAGCTGGATTTGATCCCACGCAGGAAGTTCCCAAGACATGAACTGTGCCGCACATGCGCTAACCACTGCGCCACCGTGCTGCCCCAAGTTATTTTCATTGCATTGAATTCTGAGAAATGCACATATCCAAAACGTCCAACTTTACACAGGTAAACAAGTCACTATACAATAACAATAACACTGGAGTACGATAGTGCAGAGGAGAACAGATGTGCAAAGGAGTGGCTAGGTATTCAGTTTCTTTTGTCTTTTATTAGCATATTTGGTATTGGAGTCATCCAAAAGTACCGTATTTTCCGTACTATAAGGCGCACCGTGTTATAGGGCGCACCCCGAAAAAATAGTTTTTGGTCCTATATTTGACATACATAAGACGCACCGGATTATAAGGCGCTACAATGGGAACGTGGATAAAACAGTCAGATAGTTCAGTCCAACCTATTACCCCCTTAACATTCCCAAAGCTTGCAAAGAAGCAAATACGTGTCGAGAACACGTGCGGATGCGGTGTCCGTACGATGTCACTCAAACGCATCGTTTCAAATATCATTCAGAAGGTTAAAGTCTTGGGATTCAAGAAATGCCAACCATTCCTTAGTTTCTATTTTCTTTTTCGCTCGCAACTTTACTGTGCATATGACAATAAACACTTGGAATTGAGTTGAATTCACTCAACTCATCACAGCAACATCAAGATCGTTCTAAAACAAGATACCGGGAAAATATTAAGCCGCATAGCTCACCTAAGTTCTCACGTTCAATAATGATAGGCAATCATGGTCTTCTTACAACCGTGAGTGAAGTAAATCCAGGAGAGTAAATTATTTGCAAATACAGACTAATAAAACATGTTTCTTTATGGTGTACTTTAGCAAGCTTGCTATTTAGTCATCATTTTCGACCAATTGCATGGTTTGTTTTGGCCCTCTAGCCTATCCGAGGCTCCGAATAACTTCAGCCAATAACGATCGATTTAACTGATGATTGACACATCTTTTTCGGCTAATTGCGTGGTTTGTTTTGGCCCTCTAGCCTATCCGAGGCTCCGAATAACTTCAGCCAATAGCGATCGATTTAACGGATGATTGACACATCTTTTTGGCCAATTGCAGGGTTTGTTTTGGCCCTCTATCCTATCCGAGGTTCCGAATAACTTCAGCCAATAGCGATCGATTCACATGATGATTGACACATCTTTTTCGGCCAATTGCATGGTTTGTTTTGGCCCTCTAGCCTATCCGAGGCTCCGAATAACTTCAGCCAATAGCGATCGATTTAACGGATGATTGACACATCTTTTTCGGCCAATTGCGTGGTTTGTTTTGGCCCTCTAGCCTATCCGAGGCTTCGAATAACTTCAGCCAATAGCGATCGATTTAACGGATGATTGACACATCTTTTTCGGCCAATTGCAGGGTTTGTTTCGGCCCTCTAGCCTATCCGAGGCTTTGAATAACTTTAGCCAATAGCGATCGATTCAAATGATGATTGACACATTGGTTAGCCAATGAAACGCCGGTATATAAATCCCAGCATACACCGCGGACTACTCCACGTTCGGGGGAAAATCGAGTCGGCAACTGTCGCGTAAGTTGCGAGACCTTGCGATTTAATATCGAGCCATATATAAGGCGCACTGTATTATAAGCCGCATGGTCTGCTTTTGAAAAAAATTAAGACATTTAGGTGCGCCTTATAGTGCGGAAAATACGGTAATCCAAAAGTAATTGAAAGTAATCCAGTTAAAGTAACCCTACCCGACTCACACCTCCTCAACCGCTCCGTGTCTCCTGCCCGGTCACATCAGAACCGGCGACAGTTGACTGCGCTTGGGTCCGGCCCACCAAGGGGAAAACAAGCAGAAAGAGTTGCCCCTAGGGGGGGCAGAACAACAATAACACCCCCCCCCCCCACCCGGCTTCTAATCACATGACAGCGCTCATCAAGACAGCAGCTCCCACAGATCAATCTCCCACTGACACTTCATTTAGACTGAATTAATTTGGAATTAGGGGCCATTACGGCAATTGGCAGGCCAGGAGATTCCCCCAACGCCGGCTGTTATCCTGCCGGGGGATAAAGAAAAAGGCTCTGCTTTTCTTTTTTTTTTCCTGCTGGATGGAGTGGATGTTTTCGGAGCTGATCGCGGGCTGAGGGAGGCCGCCATTGGATTTTTCTACTTAACGAAATCATCCCTTGGTCTTGATCAGCAGTCAGTCAAATGGTTGATTTTTTTTCTTCTTCTTCTTTTTCAGTCGAAACGGTGAAACCAAATAAGGCCTTAATGAAGGCGGCTGTTATAATTGAGATGCTAACTGTTGGGGTCAATTAAAAGTTTGCTGTTCAACTGAGATGGAAAATAAAGTGCAAAAGGTATAGAGGGCATATAAATATAGAGTGAATAAAAAGAAATATTTTGCTATTTCCCCCACTTAGAAATCATGGAAGGGTCTGAAATTTTCATCGTAGGAGATAAACTAAAAAGAAAAATCCAGAAGTCACAATGAATGATTTTTAACAATTTATATATATATATATATATATATATATATATCATGTACACATTGAATGTAATTTGACCTTTATAAGACAAAGTTAACATTCATGACACATGTCAAAATATGACAACGTTTCTTTCCGACACTGAGGAAGAGGACTTTGATGGCTTCAGTCCTAAGTAGGAAGATGAGGACGGTCTAGTGTGATTTTTACAAGTATGATATGTTTTTTTAACAGACCTGTTTACTGTGTTGCGAGCGTGTTGCTAGCGTGTTGCTACCTGTCACAGGCACCGTTTGGGATGAAAGTTATCTTATTATTATTAAAGCTTTGAAAACTCTCTCGGTGTACCGTCTTTCTTTGTAAATATGTGTAACCCATGTATAATACGTATTTGCAACTGTATATTTTTGTAATGTATTTATTTTAGAGACTTATTCTGATGTGTTTTGTAGGGGCGAATAAAAAAGAAGGGTCGAAAACCACGGGGGCTGACGGGAAATGGAGTAAACGTGAGACTTGTTTGTGGACGCGGCGGACAATAGTGGATATATATTTTTCCCTTACCTTTGGAAATATACACTTTTTTCCTT
Organism: Urocampus carinirostris; assembly: GCF_059441175.1. NCBI lineage: Eukaryota > Metazoa > Chordata > Actinopteri > Syngnathiformes > Syngnathidae > Urocampus > Urocampus carinirostris. The sequence continues at coordinate 66,579,278 of NC_142349.1, read as the reverse complement.
GGATTATTTTTAACGGAACCCGGACTCTGCAGGTCTGCATCAAACCTTAAGTACCGGTATCATTTGCCGTTCATTTTGCAGGCTGTGAATCTTGGACTGTGTACTTTAATAAATGACATTCAGTTTCAATCGTGGGATTTAAAGTCGGTTTGGGTTAATTTTGTGTTTGTGTTACATTTTTTTAATGTGGGCGCATGCGGCTTATATACAGGTGCGGCTTGTGTAAGTACAAAAAACGGTTTTCCTCTTAAAATGTGGTGGGTGCGGCTTATAATCGGGTGCGCTCTATAGCCAGGTGCGCTCTATAGTCCGGAATTTACGGTAATTCCCAACAGGCCATACAAATAAACATGACTTGACCTGACATTTCAGAAGGTTATAGCAGTTCTACTCAATTTCTTTACAAGACAGACGTATAGTCTTGCAATCGTGTCGAAATAACTCACCTAACTCCGCATGAAACACATAGAATGCTGTCAGAGATCCGGACATGATTGCAAAGCTGCCTGGTATGTACCTGCAAGGTGACAGGTGAGCAGTGTTCCTTATAAGCTGCAATTCTCAGCGCACAAGAAAATCTAGCCAGCGCACAAAAATGAGGGCTCAAAACTTAAGTCAAAGATACAGTGCATGAAGGCAAAAACCCACGAGTTCCCCTGATGTTGTGTCCTAAATGCGGTATTTTGAAGTCGAGTCAGAGTAGAACGAAGTTGAGTAAAGTTAGTAGAGTTTGTCGAGAACCGGCTTCTTTGGCTCGGCTCACTAAAAGGAATATTCTTTCGGGTCCTAAATGGCTCTTCAGGTTGTTGTTGTCAGGAGGACCAGAACAGAGCAGGAGACCCCAGAGCGTTCGTTACAAGTCTTTATTTGGGGAAGCGTGCAGGGTTAGCGGGAGACGCGATGACCGTCGAACATCAGCAGCAACGCCGTGAAGACAACTTCGGAACACGTAGCCAATCGTAGCGTGGGACGGAAGCAGGTCGAGTTTACCGGGACTGGAGAGAAGATCGTAGCGTGGGACGGAAGCAGGTCGAGTTTACCGGGACTGGAGAGAAGATCGTAGCGTGGGACGGAAGCAGGTCGAGTTTACCAGGACTGGAGAGAAGATCGTAGCGTGGGACGGAAGCAGGTCGGATCGGAGGCAGGCAGGCAGAATCAGGTAAACAAGAAGGCACAGGTTATCGGGAGAGTCATACGGGGTACAGAAGTATCCTCAGACGAAGAGGTCTCCGCGTAGCGTGCTTAAAAAGGGAACATAAACCAATCAGGGAGCGCATTCCAGCACGTCAGATGATTACCCCAGGTGGCTCCATTTAGGTAATCATGACAGTTGTTGCTTCTTCAATCCCAACATGACCAAATATTATGTAAAATTATGCACAAAATGACTTAAAGAAAGGGGGGAATAGAACAAAAAAGAAGAAATACCAAAATGAAAAAATAGTGAAAAGCTGATAAAGCGTTGCTCACCGACTTTGTGTGAACGCTCAGACCCCTAAGGAAAATTCCAGGGAACATTGCAGGTGAGCCTTCCGGACTTTCGGGCTCATGAACACAAAGTGACGGAGACGCTCTCATGAGATGTGAGTCAATATTAACACTAACACTCGGCTGTGGAAATATTTCGGGGGCGGGGAAGGAGACGGTGGTCGGATGAAGTCTTTGAGCTGAACCCGAAAGGTAAAATCCGGGGCAACAGGTTCACATATGAACCTGAAGAAACACAGAGAGACACCAGTTTGGTTTTGGTATCCTAGTTGAAAGATTCAACTGACATAATTCATTTCCTAGCCGCTTGACCGAACCCGAACCTTCGAAACTGTTTACCGAAATCCTCATGGAGGGGTCACCAACATGGTATCCGTGTGCACCAGGTAGCCCCATAGGAACACCTGTACCAAGCCTTGCTCCTGGCTAGGAACTGAGATGAGCTCCAGCACCCAACGAGTTCGCCGCGGTAGCCTCTGTCTCGGTATCGTTTCTTCCGTTGCGAACGAAGCGAGCGTTTTGATGCTACTGTGCGCATGCGTCTGCCGCCTGGGGATTTCCCATCATGCATCATTCCGTGGTAGTTGTGTAGTGAAAGGAGAACCGGCTTTTTCGGCCCAACTCATTAAAGAGAGCCGGCTCTCAAACGGCTCACTTGCTTTGATGCACTATATTACGAATTATTATGTTGTATAAATAAGTTAAGGAAAAAAGTAAGTACCGTATTTTCCGCACTATAAGGCGCACCTAAAAGTCTTCATTTTTTTCAATAACTGACCATGCGCCTTATAATACAGTGCGCCTTATATATGGATCAATATTAAGTCGCAAAGTCTTCCAACTAACTTGCAGCCGCCGACTCGATTTTCCCCCGAAGGCCAAGTAGTCCGCGGTGTATGCTGGGATTTATTTACCAGCGTTTCATTGGCTAACCAATGTTTCAATCATCATTTGAATGGGTCACTATTGGCTTAAGTTATTCGGAAGTCAAGGGGCAGATCCTTTTTATCATTTACAGGCTGACATTGGCTGAAGCGGCAAAACAAAGCCTGCAATTGGCCGAAAAAGATGAATGCGTATAGCACGTGGTTTGACGGCATACAGAAAGCATTTTTTTACTATTCTGTATTTGTAAATATTTTATTCTCCTGGATTTACTACACTCACGGATATAAGAGGACCATGGTTGCACATTATTATTGAACACAACGACTACGGTGAACTACTCCGGCTATATATTTTCCCAGTATCTTGTTTCAGACTGAACTCGAAGTTTCTGTGATAAGCGGTGCAGATAATGGATGGAATGGAGTGTCTATTTTTAAATTAAACTCAATTCCAAGTGTTTATTGTCATATGCACAGTAAAGTTGCGAGCGAAAAAGAAAATAGAAACTAAGGAATGGTTGGCATTTCTTGAATCCCATGACTTTAACCTTCCGAATGATATTTGAAATGATGCATTTGATTGTATTTGCTTCTTTACAAGCTTTGGGAATGTTAAGGGGGTAATAAGTTGGACTGAACTATCTGACTGTTTTGTCCACGTTCCCATTGTAGCACCCGATAACCCGGTGCGCCTTATAGTGCGGAAAATACGGTAATTATATTTGCATGTTTTTTTTCCTTCTACAGTCAACGTCTAAGCTACTTCATTTTTTAACCTTTTTTATAATAAACCTCATTCATGTCGAGCAATTTAGTATCTCACAACAGAATGTACATTAACAATATATATGATACAACCAAACACATGTACAATATAACATGTTAAACTACATAAATAAAAAAATATGGTGTAAGATTATTTGGTATTTTGTAAGGGAAAACACGACAGTTTGTTGACTAATATGCAGTTTTAACCCTAGAAAATGGATCTAGGATCACCGAAATGTCCTAATAAGGATTAATAATCCACACAATAGTCTTAAAAATCCTAAAAACGGTCCTTAGGTGACAAATACCATCACACACACACAGAGACACGGCGATACCCCCTTAAATCCCCCCATTAACTCTCAAAACATCTTGAGCCCGGTGATGACAAGTCCCTTCAACACCTTAAGAAGATCCTTGGGGAAAACAATAGCAGCAATACCGCTCCTAAGTAAGACCACATTCTTAAAACAGCCTTATTTTGCTCAAAACACATTTGGTGTAAGCAGTTTTTGAGCTCTTTTTGATAAGTGATGAGAAGATACATAGTCTTTATTGGCTTATGTTATTACTATGTTGTTACTGTGTTATTACCAGGGTTTTATTAATAGACTAGAATAGAAGAGAGAGAGAGAGAGAGAGAGAGAGAGAGAGAGAGAGAGAGAGAGAGAGAGAGAGAGAGAGAGAGAGAAAGAGAGAGAGAAAGAGAGAGAGAAAGAGAGAAAGAAAGAAAGAGAGGAAGAAAGAGAGAAAGAAAGAAAGAGAGAAAGAAAGAAAGAGAGAGAGAGAGAAAGAAAGAGAGAAAGAAAGAGAGAAAGAAAGAGAGAAAGAAAGAAAGAGAGAAAGAAAGAAAGAGAGAAAAAAAGAAAGAAAGAAAGAAAGAAAAAAAGAAAAAAAGAAAGAAAGAAAGAAAGAAAGGTAAAGAGAAAAAGACTAAAAGAAAGAAAAAGAGTAAAAGAGAGCGAGAGAAAGAACAAGAGAAAGAGAAAAAAAGAGTGACAATGTGGAAGAGAACGAAAGACAAATAAGAATACAACAAGGGTGAGAAAGGGAGAGAGAGACAGGAAGAAAGGGAACAAGGGAGAGATCAAGGGAAAGAGAGCGAGAGAATGAGAGAGAGAGAGAAAGAAAGCGCTATAGAAAAAGCAAGCAAAAGAGAGAGAAAGAGCAAGAGAGAATGTGAAAAAGAGTGAGAAAAAGCAAAAGAGAATGTAAGAGAGAGAGGGACAAATAGAAAGAGCAAGAATAAGAGAGGGAAAGAGAGGGAGAGCAAGAGAAGGAGGAAGAGAAAGTCAGATAGTGAAAAAAGAGAGAAGAAAGAAAAAGAGTAAAAGAGAGCAAGAGAAAGAGAAAAAAAAGAGTGACAATGTGGAAGAGAACGAAAGACAAAAAAGAATACAACAAGGGTGAGAAAGGGAGAGAGAGACAGGAAGAAAGGGAACGAGGGAGAGATCAAGGGAAAGAGAGCGAGAGAGCGAGAGAGCGAGAGAGCGAGAGGGAGAGAGAAAGAAAGCGCTAAAGAAAAAACAAGCTAAAGAGAGAGAAAGAGCAAGAGAGAAGGTGGGAAAAGAATGAGAAAGAGTAAAAGAGAATGTAAGAGAGAGAGGGACAAATAGAAAGAGCAAGAATAAGAGAGGGAAAGAGAGGGAGAGCAAGAGAAGGAGGAAGAGAAAGTCAGATAGTGAGAAAAAAGAGAGAAAAAAAGGGAGAAAAAAAGAAAGAACGATAAAGAGAAAAATAGTAAAAGAGAGAAAAAGAGTAAAAGAGAGAGCAAGAGAAAGAACAAGACAAAGAGAGGAAAAGAGAGAGAAAAACAAAGAGTGACAAAGTGGAAAAGAACGAAAGACAAATAAAAATAAAACAAGGGCGAGAAAGATAGAGAGACAGAGAGAAAGGGAATGCGTAAGAGATAAAGGGAAACAGAGCCAGAGAACGAGAGAGCGAGAGAAAGAAAGCGCATAAGAAAAAGTAAGAGCAAGAGAGAAGGTGTGAAAAAGAGAGAGAAAGAGTAAAAGAGAATATAAGAGAAAGATAAATAGAACGAGCAAGAACAAGAGAGGGAAAGAGAGGGAGAGGGAGAGAAGGAGCAAAGGAAAGACATAGAGTGAGAAAAAAAGAGAGAAAAAAAGGGAGAAAGACCAAGACAAAAAGAAAAACAAATAAAAACAAAAGAAAAGAGAAAAAAAGAGAGAGAACAGGAGGGAGAGAGAAATTGAAAGAGCAGATAGTGGTAGAGAAAGAGAAAGACAAAAACAAAGAAAAAGACAGAGTGACAAGTAAGAGGGAGAGGACATTTTCAAAAATCATTTGAAAAAAAATATCATGTAAACACCAGCAGCGCCAAAAACTCCATGTTGTTTTGCCACTAATGTGTTTTTTCTGCAGGATGAGAGGAAGAGAAGCAGAAGGGAGGATGAAAGGAGGATGAAAGGAGGATGAAAGGATGAGGGCCAGGTTACGTATTTGCAGTCCGGGTGTAATATTTCAGCAAGGGCCTGTTAATAGAATCAACACACTCTGCACAGGTTTAGTGGGAGGAAGATGTCTATGAGGAATGCCAACGTGTCAAACACCCTCAAAGCCTCGGGGCCTTTCGCTGGCATCCTCTCGTTGAGGCACAAACGATTTGCAGATTATGTGAACCCGAGATCGGGCTTAATCGCAGGATTTGTCCTGCCCGATGCTCGAAAATCCTCTCAATTGCCACCGGGATGGCCACGTGAATCCGGTCGGAGTCGCGCTGGTTTCACCCTGTTGGCACCGGTGCCAAGAAATCGAGTACAAAGACCAGCCAGAACAGGACAGCGCAATAACGGATAAAGACGGGATAGCAGAGAGCGTAACGGTGCAGGACAGGACGGAAACATTCTATACAGAAAAAAGAGAATGTTTTCACCCATTTTTCTTTAAAACCTAAAATGTAGATTTAGCAAAAGACAAACCTGACCAGGAGAGGCAGAACAGGACAGTGCAATATAGGATAAAGACGGGATAGCATAAAGCGCAACGGTGCAGGACAGGACGGAAACATTCTATACAGAAAAAAGAGAAGAATGTTTTCACCCATATTTTTTCGTAACCTAAAATGTAGATCTAACCATAGACAATACAGGACAAAAGACAAACTGGACCAGGACAGGCAGAACAGGACAGTGCAATATAGGATAAAGACGGGATTGCAGGAGCGCAACAGTGCAGGACAGGACGGAAAAAGTCAATACAGAAAAAAGAAAAGAATGTTTTCACCCATATTTTTTCGTAACATAAAATGTAGATCTAACCATAGACAATACAGGACAAAAGACAAACTGGACCAGGACAGGCAGAACAGGACAGTGCAATATAGGATAAAGACGGGATAGCAGAGAGCGTAACAGTGCAGGACAGGACGGAAACATTCTATACAGAAAAAAGAGAAGAATGTTTTCACCCATATTTTTTGGTAACATAAAATGTAGATCTAACTATAGACAATACAGGACAAAAGACAAACTGGACCAGGACAGGCAGAACAGGACAGTGCAATATAGGATAAAGACGGGATTGTAGGAGTGTAACGGTGCAGGACAGGACGGAAAAAGTCGATACCAAAAAAAGAGAATGTTTTCACCCATATTTTTTTAAAACCTAAAATGTAGATTTAACAAAAGACAAACCTGACCAGGACAGGCAGAACAGGACAGTGCAATATAGGATAAAGACGGGATAGCAGAGAGCGCAACGGTGCAGGACAGGACGGAAAAAGTCGATACAGAAAAAAGAGAATGTTTTCACCCATATTTCTTTAAAACCTAAAATGTAGATTTAGCAAAAGACAAACCTGACCAGGAGAGGCAGAACAGGACAGTGCAATATAGGCTAAAGACGGGATAGCATAAAGCGCAACGGTGCAGGACAGGACGGAAACATTCTATACAGAAAAAAGAGAAGAATGTTTTCACCCATATTTTTTCGTAACCTAAAATGTAGATCTAACCATAGACAATACAGGACAAAAGACAAACTGGACCAGGACAGGCAGAACAGGACAGTGCAATATAGGATAAAGACGGGATTGCAGAGAGCGCAACGATGCAGGACAGGACGGAAACATTCTATACAGAAAAAAGAGAAGAATGTTTTCACCCATATTTTTTCGTAACATAAAATGTAGATCTAACCATAGACAATACAGGACAAAAGACAAACTGGACCAGGACAGGCAGAACAGGACAGTGCAATATAGGATAAAGACGGGATAGCAGAGAGCGTAACAGTGCAGGACAGGACGGAAACATTCTATACAGAAAAAAGAGAAGAATGTTTTCACCCATATTTTTTGGTAACATAAAATGTAGATCTAACTATAGACAATACAGGACAAAAGACAAACTGGACCAGGACAGGCAGAACAGGACAGTGCAATATAGGATAAAGACGGGATTGTAGGAGTGTAACGGTGCAGGACAGGACGGAAAAAGTCGATACCAAAAAAAGAGAATGTTTTCACCCATATTTTTTTAAAACCTAAAATGTAGATTTAACAAAAGACAAACCTGACCAGGACAGGCAGAACAGGACAGTGCAATATAGGATAAAGACGGGATAGCAGAGAGCGCAACAGTGCAGGACAGGACGGAAAAAGTCGATACAGAAAAAAGAGAATGTTTTCACCCATATTTTTTTAAAACCTAAAATGTAGATTTAGCAAAAGACAAACCTGACCAGGACAGGCAGAACAGGACAGTGCAATATTGGATAAAGACGGGATAGCAGAGAGCGCAACGGTGCAGGACAGGACGGAAAAAGTCGATACAGAAAAAAGAGAATGTTTTCACCCATATTTTTTTAAAACCTAAAATGTAGATTTAGCAAAAGACAAACCTGACCAGGACAGGCAGAACAGGACAGTGCAATATAGGATAAAGACGGGATAGCAGAGAGCGCAACGGTGCAGGACAGGACGGAAAAAGTCGATACAGAAAAAAGAGAATTTTTTCACCCATATTTTTTCGAAACATAGAATGTAGGTCCAGGGTAGGTTAGGGTTACTTTGACTTGATTACTTTCAATTACTTTTGGATGACTCCAATACCAAATATGCTAATAAAAGACAAAAGAAACTAAATATGAAAAAAATGATGACTCACAACACGTGGTAAGCTTTCTCTCCTGGCTTTGATCTCTTTGATCTCCGGCATAACTAACATAAAATGCAACAGAAACAAAATGAAAAAAAAAATAAAAGAACATCAAAAGACAAGCCAGAACAGGTCAGGCGAAAAATAAGAAAAATTGGGAGGACAAAGAAAATCAAAGCCAGATAGTACAACCCTGGACAAAACAACCCAAAAGAGAGCACAGCACAATGGAGGGTAGGACAGGACAAGACAAGCGTAGTATCAGCACAAGGAAGGAAAATGAAAAAAATAGAACATCACAAGACAATCCAGCACTGAAAAGGACAGGAGAAGAATAAAAATCAATATTGGTAGGACAAAAAAACTTAAAGCTGGATTTTACAACCCAGGACAGAACAACTCAAAAGAAAGAGAGCACAGGACAAGGAAGGGTAGGACAGGACAAGACAAGCCATGGTATCCGAAGACAACCTTAATATCAGCACGAGGAAGGAAAATGTAAAAAAAAAAAAAAAAAAAAAAAGAACAAAACAAGACAACCAGCGCAGGACAGGACAGGTCAGCACGAGCCCAAAAAACATTACAAACCAGGACAGAAAAACCCAAAAGAAGAGAGCACAGGACAAGGGGAGGGTAGGCGATGACAAGACGAGCTATTGCTTCAAAAGACAACGTCATTTCAGGACGAGGAAGGAAAATTAAAAAAACAGAACAGCACAAGACAAGCCGGAGCTGAACAGGACAGGTCAGGAGAAGCATAAATAAAAATATGACTAAGAAGATCAAGGCTGGATGTTACAACCCAGGACAGACAACCCAAAAGAAGAGAGCACAGGACAAGGGAGTGTAGGACAGGTCAAGACAAGCCATGGCATCTGAAGACAAGGTAATATCAGCACGAGTAAGGAAAATTGAAAAAAAAAAAAAAAAAAAAAAAAAAAAGAACACAAGACAAGCCAGTACTGAACAGGACAGGTCAGGACAAGCAAAAATAATAATATTGGGGAGCCAAAAAAACTCAAAGCCGGATTTTACAACCCAGGGCAGAACAACCCAAAAAAGGAAGCATAAAACAAAGGAGGGTAGGACAGGACAAGACCAGCCATGGCTTCTCAAGACAACATAATTTCAGCACGAGGAAGGAACTGGAAAAGCAGAAGAGCACAGGACATTCCAGCGCTGAACAGGACAGTTCAGCTGAAGCAAAGAAATAATATTGGGGGGACAAAGAAACTCAAAGCCGGATATTACAACCCAGGACAGACAACCCAAAAGAAGAGAGCACAGAACCAAGGAGGGTAGGACAGGACAGGACAAGACAAGCCATGGCTTCTCAAGACAACGTAATATTAGCACAGGGAAGGAACTGGAAAAGCAGAAAAGCACAGGACATTCCAGCGCTGAACAGGACAAGTCAGGAGAAGCAGAAATAAAAATATTGGGGGGGACAAAGAAACTCAAAACTGGATACTACAACCCAGGACAGACAGCCCAAAAGAAGAGAGCACAGAACAAAGGAGGGTAGGACAGGACAAGACAAGACAAGCCATGGCTTCTCAAGACAACAGAATTTCAGCACGAGGAAGAAACTGGAAAAGCAGAAGAGCACAGGACATTCCAGCGCTGAACAGGACAAGTCAGCGGAAGCAAAAAAAATAATATTGGGGGGACAAAGAAACTCAAGGCCGGATATTACAACCCAGGACAGTACAACCCCGAAAAAAGCAAGACCGAACACTATACAAGGAGAATGAAAGGACGGGATTGAACAGGACAAGACAAGCCACATCTGCTCAAAACTAAAAAATACAAACCAGGTCAGGACAGACAGTACAGAAAAGCGAGCGCAGCATAGGCCAGGAAAGAACAGGCTAAAATCAGCCGAGACTATACAAAACGAGACAGGACAGGACAGGATCGAACGGGATAAGACATGTCTGAGCGGAAGAACACAGGAAAGGACAATACAAACCACGTTTGTTCAAAACTGAACGAAACTAGACCACGACAGTACTAGATAATAAATAGAGGAGAAGCCAATCAAGCACAGGACAGGAAAGAACCAGCAAAAATAATGAATCAAACATGAATCAGATATTTGTTATAAATAACAATGAAAGGGACAAAAAACGACAATAGCTAAGATTAAGGCTTTGGATTGTGGGTGGAGTTTGCGCGGGTTCCCCGAGAAATGATCCAAACCACCCAGGAGCTTGTAACACTTAAATCATATCAATTAAGCGCTCGGCCGTCGGGAGATTTGAGTTTAATCTCTCCCGGGGGGGAAGAGCTGTAAATTAGCACAAATGGAAACGCATTAAGAACATATTATGAGGAGCTCGCCATTTTTAGCCCACCTCCATTGAACCGAGACCCGACTGCTTTGATGCCTTGAAATCAAATTTAAGTTTTGTTGCCAAGCTTGTTACTCAAAACACTCTTATCTCAAATCCTATTTTCCCTTTGCAAAGCAGGATTATATTATTATAGGATTGTTAATCCTTTACATTAAAGTTAAAAAAATAATAATGTTTACTAGGCATGCCCATTCCCGATATTCAGAGTACTTCCCGATAACTGATATCTGTTTTGATGTCAACAGGAGTCATACAAGACTTTACTGAACAGGACAAGGCAGTACAGAACTGGATAAGACATCCTAGGTCAGGAAAAGCTAGGCAATTTTTTTTCCAGACACGTTTATCAACCTATAACATAGTTTTAACAAGTATACAAGACGGGACAAAATACGCTATTGCAAGCACAGGGCGAGAGGACAGGATGGAACAGAACAAGACAAGCCACAGCTGCTCAAAACTAAAAAAGACAAGCCGGGTCAGGGCAGACAGTACAAAACAAGCAAGAGAAGTATAGGCCAGGAAAGAAAAGGCCAAAATAAAACGAGACTATACAAAACAAGACAGGACAGGACAGGACCGAACAGGATAAGACATGTCAGGCCAGGATGAGCTAGTGAAGTTTTTATTTATTATTATTATTTAGGAAACCTAAAACATAGTTTTAACAAGTAAACAAGACAGGACAAAATACACCACTACAAACACAAAATGAAAGGACGGGATGGAACAGGACAAGACAAGCCACAGCTGCTCAAAACTAAAAAAGACAAACCAGGTCAGGACAGACAGTACAAGAAAGCGAGCACAGTATAGGCCAGGAAAAAACATGCTTAAATAAGATGAGACTATACAAAACGAAACAGGACAAGACAGGACCAAACAGGATAAGACATGTCAGTCCAGGATGAGCTAGTGAAGTTTTTATTTATTATTCTTATTCCAGAAACCGAAAACATAGTTTTAACAAATGGACAAGACAGGACAAAATACACCGCTACAAGCACAGAATTAAAGGACGGGCTGGAACAGGACAAGGCAAGCCACAGCTGCTCAAAACTAAATAAGACAAGCCGGGTCAGAACAGACAGTAAAAGACAATCAAGCGCAGTACAGGCCAGGAAAGAATCGGCATAAATAAGATGAGACTATAGAAAACAGGACAGGACAGGACAGGCCAGGACAGGACAGAACGGAACAGTATTAGACATGTCAGGTCAGGAGGAGCTAGTGAAGTTTTTATTAATTATTCTTTTTAAAGAAACTTAAAACCTAGTTTAATAAGTAGACAATACCGAACAAAATACACCACTACAAGCACATAACAAGACGATGAGACGGAACAGGACAATACAAGCCACAGCTGCTCAAAACTGAAAAAGACAAGCCAGGTCAGGACAAACAGTACAAAAAACCAAGCGCTGTATAGACCAGGAAAGAACAGGCTAAAATTAGACGAGACTATACAAAACGAGACAGGATAAGACAGGACCAAACGGGATAAGACATGTCAGGTCAGGATGAGCTAGTGAAGTTTTTATTTATTATTCTTATTCCAGAAACCGAAAATATAGTTTTAACAAATAGACAAGACAGGACAAAATACACCACTACAAGCACAACTAAATAAGACAAGCCGGGTCAGGACAGAAAGTAGAAGACAATCAAGCGCAGTACAGGCCAGGAAAGAATCGGCATAAATAAGATGAGACTAAAGAAAACAGGACAGGACAGGCCAGGGCAGGACAGAACGGAACAGTATAAGACATGTCAGGTCAGGAGGAGCTAGTGAAGTTTTTATTAATTATTCTTTTTAAAGAAACCTAAAACCTGGTTTAATAAGTAGACAATACCGAACGAAACACACCACTACAAGCACAGAACAAGACGATGAGACGGAACAGGACTATACAAGCCACAGCTGCTCAAGACTGAAAAAGACAAGCCAGGTCAGGACAAACAGTACAAAAAAGCAAGCGCCGTGCAGGCTAGGAAAGAACAGGCTAAAATTAAACAAGACTATACAAAACGAGACAGGACAAGACAGGACCAAACGGGATAAGACATGTCAGGTCAGGATGAGCTAGTGAAGTTTTTATTTATTATTATTTTTGAAGAAACTTAAAATATAATTTTAATGAGTAGACAAGACCGGACGAAATACACCACTACAAGCACAGCACGAGGGGACAGCATGGAACAGGACAAGACAAACCACAGCTGCTCAAAACTAAAAAAGACAAGCCGGGTCAGGACAGACAGTACAAGACAACAGAGCGCCAGGAAAGAATGGGCCAAAATAAGACGAGACTATACAAAACAAGACAGGACAAGACCAAAATAAGATAACACATGTTAGGTAAGGATGAGCTAGTGAAGTTTTTAATGATTATTCTTTTGAAAAGGAAACCTAAAACTTACTTTTAACAAATTGACAAAACACGACAAAAAACTAACAAGCAAAGGACAGAGAAGGACAAAATAATAAAAGGTTGAATATCAACCACAGAACGAAAGAAGGCAGGAAAGCCACATTTGTTCAAAACTGAAAACGAAAAGCTAGAACAGGACAGTACTAGATAGGATAAGAAATACAGGACAAGCTAAGCAAGCACAGGACAGGAAAGAACCAGCAAAAATAAGAAGAGTTTTACAGAAAAAGAAAAAAGAAAACAAGGCAAGAAGGGATGGAACAGAATTAGACAGGTCAGGTTAGGACAGGCTAGAACAGGACAGCTTCATTTTTTTTTTAATGTCATGAAACAAAATAAACCTAAAAGCTAGTCTCAACAAGACAACACAGACAGACTTTGTTGTTTTAATTTAGAAAGAATTTAGTTTTTAATTTTTATCAATTATAATATGGATTTCCAAATCATTTTTATGGACACCATATGTAAAAACTATCAAATTTAATTTGTGAAGCTCTTTTATTTTGAAAAGAAGAAACCAGAATGCGATTATTTTTATAGCTAGTCAATATAATGTATGTTCGTGTCAAGAATGTGCCTAAAAATCATCAATTTTTTTGCTCGTTTAAATAAATTTATTTTGTAGTACGTTTATGAATTGTATGAGCGTATTTTCAAGAAAATAAGGCGTACCGAAAGCAAAAATCTCATCTCATCTCATTAGCTGTACCGCTTATCCTCATTAGGGTCACGGGGGGGCTGGAGCCCATCCCAGCCATCTCCGGGCAGTGGGCAGGGGACACCCTGAACTGGTTGCCAGCCACAGGGACGAAAAACTCACTCGCTCATTCACACCTAGGGACAATTTGGACCGGCCAATTAACCTGACACGTTTTTGGAATGTGGGAGGAAACCGGAGTGCCCGGAGGAAACCAACGCAAGCACAGGGAGAACATGCAAACTCCACACAGGAAGGCTGGTAGCTGGATTTGAACCCATGACCTCAGAACTGTGCTACGCACACGCTAACCACTGCGGCGCCGTGCCAGGAAAAAATGTCTCATCTCATCTCATTAGCTGCACCGCTTATCCTCAGTAGGGTCGCGGGGGTGTTGGAGCCCATCCCAGCCATCTCCGGGCAGTGGGCAGGGGACACCCTGAAGTGGTTGCCAGCCAATCGCAGGGCCAAAAGCAAAAATCTGCCAGTAATTTAAAAGTACGGCATTAAGATTGGAAATAAGCTCACCTAAAATAAAAAATGCATTATTATGATGAAATACTTGACATAAGATAACCATTTCTACATAAATGTCACGTAGCGGAGCGGGAAGCAGGAAGTAAGAACTCATTTGCGTAGACTTCGGTCACGGAGTGGATTAGAAATCCAAAGAAAAGAAAAGTTGTCCAAAACGGATCAGACCAAAAACAAAACAGGATCAAACGCAGACAAATTTACGGACTAGGCATTTCTCAGAATTAAACAGAACTTGCAGAAATCTCACCAAAGTCCCACCAAAGTTTAACAGGCATAACAAACGATCCAGCAACGCACCCTTTAAAGGAACGCGTTTAATTACTGTCAAGAAGCAATCAGTCAATGCGAGTCAGCCGGTGTCCATGGGCGGGGCCAGCCGGGCGCCATGGCAACCGCGCCAGACATGACAATAAATTCAATAATTTTAGTTGTGGCACCAGATTTGCGAATATATTCTATGGAATAGGTTTGTTACAGACGCTCCCCGTTACAAACAACGGTACATACGGAAAAAAAAACTCGGGACACCGAAAAATATCTGGACATTGCTGTAAGTTAGATTTTGTATTGTGTGCACCTTTTTTGGAATAGAGGACATTACTGTAGGGCTTCTTTCCGCCACTACCGGCATGTGGCGCTGTGAGAGGTCACCCAGCATCCACCCCGAAGAAGAAATCCGCATTCCTCTTCCTAGTTCGTGTGTAAACATTCTATACTGTATCTCCAGCGCGCTCAGAACTTTGACGTTTTTATTGGTTAATATCTCGTGCATCCATTCAACATGGTTGAATGGTGTAAAGTGTAAAGAAGAGGCAAGCGGTTTCATTGGAAATGAAAGTGGAATAAGAAAGCTTGATGCGGTTGAGAAAATGGTCGGAACACTTTTTTTCGGCCACTTTTTACCACAGAGGAGGAAGTATCCTAACTCTTGAAGCTCATCTTCCGAAAGTAAGTTAAACCTAACTTTATTTATCTTTATAGAGCATATTTTTTATGAAATGTTTATTATTTAGTACAAAACAATACAGGTTACTTTTACAAGCCTTAAAAATACAAAATATAGCACTGAAGCAACTTATGGACAAATTCAACTTACGAATAATCGTCTGGAACCTATATCGTTCGTAACTAGGGCAGCGTTTGTATTTTCTGACATTTTCAAAAATAAAACCCTGGCTCATTGTAATTTTAAGTTCACCTGCCTTATAGTCCAGTGCGCCTTATACATGGTAAATGCTTTGTGAGGGGATATTTTTAAAGGTGCGCCTTGAGAGAAGATTAAAAAGAAACAAGATGTCCACCTAAATGACCATTTCGTTGTAATATTTGTAATCAAATTTGCTACATTCGGATTCATTCATTTTTTCGTTGTTTTAGGTGTAAAAATCCCAGTGAACATGTTTTCTTCAAAATTGAACCACGATTTTCTTTTACGTCTAAAAACTAAATTAGCATTCCACTACGGCCAATGACGGGGCTGGAAGTCGCATTCGGGGGATTAAAAACACAAAACCTGAGATAATCCCCGCAGCTCGGCCACGCCCGCTCGGCTGGGAACTGATTTATGCCACTTCCAATTTGGAGGCGAGGTTTGAAGTTGCAACAATTGACCCTTTCAGATTTTGGACCCACCTGAAAGAAATTAGTTCGCATACTAAGACAAGGGTCTCCAACCCTTTTTCAAAAGAGAAATACTTGTTTTGTTACTTCTCAGCACCCAGTTTCATTTGCATTAAAAAAATGACAATTTATCTTGTTATTACTGTATTATTACTAAGTTATTACCGGTTCAATTATTGGAAGTGGGGTTACATAAACTCGGGCAACCACTAAAAAATCAGAAGCCTACATTTTAGTTTCAAACCCTAATTCAAGGCCCAACCTTGTTTTGTAACCCTAAAATTTGTATAAAACCCTAACTTGTAGCCTAAACCCTCACTTTTAATCATAGCCCTACTCTGTAACCCTAGTCCTAACCCTATTTGAAACCGTAAACTAGCTATAATCCTAGTTTAGTAGCCTACATTCAGTTTAGAACCCTAATATGTTCTGTAAGTCAAACCCTAGTTCCTGACCCTAGACCTAGATCTAAGTCTAGCTGTAACCCTAGCCGCAGCCCTATTTCAAGACCCTAAATTCAGTTTTATACCCTAATAAGAAGCATAAACCTTATTTCCTGACACAAGTCCCGATCATATTTTGGAACCATAAAATAACTCTAAAACCCTTATTTGAAGCACAAAATCTCGCTCCTAACCATAACCCTATACCCAACTCTTGCTGTAACTCTAGTCCTAACCCTGCTTCAAACCACAACGCTAGCCTAATCCTATTTTAGAACCCTACATTAAGTTTAAAACCCCAATGTGGAGCTCAAACACTAGTTCCTAACCCTAAACTTACACTTAACCCTAACTTCAACACTAGTCCTAACCTTATTTCAAACCGTAATGCTCGCTATAATCCTAGTTTAGAACCCTACATTCAATTTAGAACCCTAATATGTACTGCAAGTCAAACCCTAGTTCCTGACCTTAGACCTACATCTAAGTCTAGCTGTAACCCTAGCCGCAGCCCTATTTCAAGACCCTAAATTCAGTTTCATACCCTAATAAGAAGCATAAACCTTATTTTCTGACACTAGCCCCGATCATATTTTGGAACCATAAAATAACTTTAAAACCCTTATGAAAGTTAACCCTATACCCAACTCCTAATCCTATTTTAGAACCTTACATTTAGTTTACAACCCTAATTTGTAACCCAAACTCTAGCTCTCAATCCTAAACTCTTGCTGTAACCCTAGTCCCAGCCCTTTTTCAGGATTCTAAATCTGGTTTAATACCCTAACAAGAAGCCTAAACCTTATTTTCTAACCCTAGCCCCAATCCTTTCCTGGAACCATAACATAAGTTCAAAACCCTTATTTGAAGCACAAAATCTTGCTTCTAACCATAGCCCTACACCTAAACCTAGCTCTAACACTAGTCCTTACCCTATTTCAAACCATAATGCTGGCTATAATCATATTTTAGAACCCAACATTCAGTTTAGAACCATAATATGTAACTCAAACCCTAGTGCCTGACCCTAGACCTACACCTAACTCTAGCTGTAACCCTAGCCCCAGCCCTATTTCAGAACCCTAACCTCAGTTAAATACCCTATCAAGACGCCTAAACCTTATTTTCTAACACTAGCCTTGATCCTATTTTGGATCCAAGTTTAAAACCCTTATTTGAAGCCCAAATCCTCACTTCTAACCATAGCCCTACACCCAACCCGAGCTGTAACCCTCGTCCTCACCCTGTTTCAAACCATAACGCTAGCCTAATCTATTTTAGAACCCTACATTCAGTTTAGAACCCTAATTTGCAACTCAAACCCTAGTTCCTAACCCCAAACTCTAGTCCTTATCCTATCCCAGCCCCGACTCTATCTCAGAACTCTAAATTTGGTTTAATACCAATAAGAATAAGAAACCTAAACCTCAATTTTTAACCCTAGTCCTAATGCTATTTTGGAACCATAAAACAAGTTTAAAACCCTCATTTGAAGCCCAAATCCTCACTTATAACCATAGCCCTACACCCAACCCGAGCTGTAACCCTCGTCCTCACCCTGTTTCAAACCATAACGCTAGCCTAATCTATTTTAGAACCCTACATTCAGTTTAGAACCCTAATTTGCAACTCAAACCCTAGTTCCTAACCCCAAACTCTAGTCCCTATCTTATCCCAGCCCGACTCTATCTCAGAACTCGAAATTTGGTTTAATACCAATAAGAATAAGAAGCCTAAACCGCAATTTTAAACCCTAGTTCTAATACTATTTTGGAACCATAAAACAAGTTTAAAACCCTCATTTGAAGCCCAAATCCTCACTTATAACCATAGCCCTACACCCAACCCGAGCTGTAACCCTCGTCCTCACCCTGTTTCAAACCATAACGCTAGCCTAATCTATTTTAGAACCCTACATTCAGTTTAGAACCCTAATTTGCAACTCAAACCCTAGTTCCTAACCCCAAACTCTAGTCCCTATCTTATCCCAGCCCGACTCTATCTCAGAACTCGAAATTTGGTTTAATACCAATAAGAATAAGAAGCCTAAACCGCAATTTTAAACCCTAGTTCTAATACTATTTTGGAACCATAAAACAAGTTTAAAACCCTCATTTGAAGCCCAAATCCTCACTTATAACCATAGCCCTACACCCAACCCGAGCTGTAACCCTCGTCCTCACCCTGTTTCAAACCATAACGCTAGCCTAATCTATTTTAGAACCCTACATTCAGTTTAGAACCCTAATTTGCAACTCAAACCCTAGTTCCTAACCCCAAACTCTAGTCCCTATCTTATCCCAGCCCGACTCTATCTCAGAACTCGAAATTTGGTTTAATACCAATAAGAATAAGAAGCCTAAACCGCAATTTTAAACCCTAGTTCTAATACTATTTTGGAACCATAAAACAAGTTTAAAACCCTCATTTGAAGCCCAAATCCTCACTTCTAACCATAGCCCCACACCCAACCCTAGCTGTAACCCTCGTCCTAACCCTGTTTCAAACCATAACGCTAGCCTAATCTATTTCAGAACCCTACATTCAGTTTAGAACCCTAATTTGCAACTCAAACCCTAGTTCCTAACCCCAAACTCTAGTCCCTATCTTATCCCAGCCCGACTCTATCTCAGAACTCGAAATTTGGTTTAATACCAATAAGAATAAGAAGCCTAAACCGCAATTTTAAACCCTAGTTCTAATACTATTTTGGAACCATAAAACAAGTTTAAAACCCTCATTTGAAGCCCAAATCCTCACTTCTAACCATAGCCCCACACCCAACCCTAGCTGTAACCCTCGTCCTAACCCTGTTTCAAACCATAACGCTAGCCTAATCTATTTCAGAACCCTACATTCAGTTTAGAACCCTAATTTGCAACTCAAACCCTAGTTCCTAACCCCAAACTCTAGTCCTTATCCTATCCCAGCCCCGACTCTATCTCAAAACTCTAAATTTGGTTTAATACCAATAAGAATAAGAAACCTAAACCTCAATTTTTAACCCTAGTCCTAATGCTATTTTGGAACCATAAAACAAGTTTAAAACCCTTATTTGAAGCCCAAATCCTTGCCCAACACCTAACCTAAGAAACATGGCAACAATTTCCAGCATCCACCTAAAATGTTTCAAAGCTTTTTTCAGAACAGTTTTGCAGGCACTTCAAGTGTCCTCAGGGGGCGCTCTGGTGCCCACGGGCACCACATTGGAGACCCTTGTACTATTTTAGGGGGATCCTAGGATTCAGTATTTAAAGGGTTTGAAGAAGTAAAGAGGAGCACCCGTTTCATTGGTGTGTATGCAAAACTGGGTAATGGAGCGGCGAGGTAAGAGGATTAAGATCAGGATTGGGCCAGGACTGATAGCAAAGAGAGGGGGACACGAGTGGGACAAAAGGGATGAGTAACAGAGAAAGAAACGTGTGCAGCAAGGGAGGTGAAGGGAAATATGAAAACGGACAATGCCCGTTCCTAAGGACTCCGTAAATGATCCTTGAGGATCGGGCCCACCTAGATTAGAACCCCCAGCCTCTGTGAAAACTGATACCAGAGGGTCTGATTGGAAGACTAAGCGTGGGGGGTGGGCAAGGCCCAGGCACATCCAGAACACGGTAATCAATGTCGTTAAAATACTCTATTTAAAAAAATTAAACTTTACTTTGTTGTTTAATTCAAACAAAATATTTTATTTTCTTTTTAAAATCTGAATTTATGCAAAAATAATTGCCCAAGACATGTAGAATAATCAATGTTTGATTGGGTTATCATTTAAAAATATAAGAGTAAAATGTTTCCTTTATCCTCATTTTCAATACCAATCAGCCTGACGAATCACATGCATCTCTAGTAAAATTAATTTGCAGCATTCAAAATATTCTAAAAGATTTTCTCATATTTATTCCAATAAATAAGAACAGTTTTAAGTTGTAATATTAGTGTTTACCATTAGATGGCAGACATGACATGAAAACAACTAGAAAAAAACACAAATTTTACAATGTCTGTATATATGCCGAGTTATGTCTCCAAGATGCCTGTCTGCTATTGGTTGACTTTATATAAAATGCAGGTCTGCTATTGGTTTCCGTCATGGTATAATGAAAATGCTGACATGGTATTGACTGAACTACCTCCCACAATGCCTTTCTCTTATTTCCATTCTGAATCTCGTGTGCTTCGTAAAGACTGTGCGAGTTGCCGATATGATACTGTATTTTTTTTTTTTACTGTATTGAACAAAACATGAAAGTTAAGATGACACAGGATATGTACTCACACGTGGATCTAACAATAACAAAAGTGCTGAAAAGACCGACAAACAATGTTGGAACACTTCTAAGGTTGAACTGAACAACAACACGAAAGTAAAGACTACTCACGATATGTACACGGACATAGATTGAACAATTATAAAAGTGCTAAGACGACAAGACCGACAAACAATGTTGGAACACTAACTACATCTAACTGAACAAAACATGAGCGATAAAAAAGGATATGTTGGAACACTGTCTAGCTCGAACTGAACAAACCATGAAAGTAAAGACTACTCACTATATGTACAAGGACATAGGTTGAACAATTATTAAAGTGCTAAAACAACAAAACCGACAAACACTGTTGGAACACTAACTAGCTCTAACTTAAAAAAACATGAGAGATCAAGAAGGATATGTTGGAACACTATCTAGCTCGAACCGAACAAAGCATGAAAGTAAAGACTACCTATGATATGTACACGAACATAGATCGAACAATATCATAAGTTCTAAGACGACAAAACCTTCAAACAATGTTGGACCACTAACTAGCTCTAACTGAACAAAACATGCAAGGTAAATAAAGCAGGATATGTTTGAACACTGTCTAGCTCAAACTGAACAAAACACGAAAGAAAAGACTACTCACGATATGCACACGGACATAGATTGAACAATTATAAAACTGCTAAAACAACAAGACCGACAAACACTGTTGGAACACTAACTAGCTCTAACTGAACAAAACATGAGAGATGAAGAAGGATATTGAGAACACTATCTAGCTCGAACTGAACAAACTAAGAAAATAAAGACTACACATAATATGTACACGAACATAGATCAAGCAATAGCAAAAGTTCTAAGACAACAAGACCTTCAAACAATGTTGAACAACTAACTAGCTCTAACTGAACAAAACATGAAAGGTAGATAAAGCAGGATATGTTGGAACACTATCTAGCTCGAACCGAACAAAACATAAAAGTAAAGACTACACACGATATGTACACGAACATAAATCAAGCAATAGCAAAAGTTCTAAGACAACAAGACCTTCAAAAAATGTTGAACCACTAACTTGCTCTAACTGAACAAAACAAGAGCGATAAAAAAGGATATGTTGCAAAACCATCTAGCTCGAACTGAACAAAAAATGAAAATAAAGACTACAGATAATATGTACACAAAGATAGATCGAAAAATTGCAAAAGTTCGAAGACGACAAGACCTTCAAACAATGTTGGACCACTGACTAGCTCTAACTGAACAAAACATGAAAGGTAGATAAAGCAGGATATGTCGGAGCACTGTCTAGCTGGAACTGAATAAAACATGAAAATAAAGACTACACATAATATGTACACGAACATAGATCAAACAAAAGCAAAAGTTCTAAGACGACAAGACCGTCAAACAAAGGTGGACCACTAACTAGCTCGAACTGAACAAAACATGTAAGGTAGATAAAGCAGGATATGTCGGAACACTGTCTAGCTCGAACTGAACAAAACATGAAAGTAAAGCCTACTCACGATATGTACAAGGACATAGATTGAACAATTATTAAAGTGCTAAAACAACAAGACCGACAAGCACTGTTGGAACACTAACTAGCTCTAACTGAACAAAACATGAGAGATGAAGAAGGATATTGAGAACACTATCTAGCTCGAACTGAACAAACTGAGAAAATAAAGACTACAGATAATATGTACACAAAGATAGATCGAACAATTGCAAAAGTTCTAAGACGACAAGACCGTCAAACAAAGGTGGACCACTAACTAGCTTGAACTGAACAAAACATGAAAGATAGATAAAGCAGGATATGTCGGAACACTTTCTAGCTCGAACTGATCAAAACATGAAAGTAAAGCCTACTCACGATATGTTTACGGACAGAAGTTGAACAATTTGAAAAGTGCGTAGACAACAAAACTGTCAAACCATTTTGGAACACTAACTAGCTCTAACTGAACAAAACATGAGCAATAAAGAAGGATATGTTGGAACACTTTCTAGCTCAAACTAAACAAAACATGAAAGTAAAGCCTACTCACGATATGTATACGAACATAGATCGAACAATAGCAAAAGTTCTAAGACGACAAGACCTTCAAACAATGTTGGACCACTAACTAGCTCTTACTGAACAAAACTTGAAAGGGAGATAAAGCAGGACATTTTGGAACACTGTCTTGCTCGAACTGAACAAAACATGAAAGGAAAGACTACACACCATATGTACACGAACATAGATCAAACAATATCAAAAGTTCGAAGACGACAAAACCTTCAAACAATGTTGGACCACTAACTAGCTCTAACTGAACAAAACATGAAAGGTAAATCAAGCAGGATATGTTTGAACACTGTCTAGCTCAAACTGAACAAAACATGAAGGTAAAGACTACTCATGATATGTACACAGACCTAGATTGAACAATTATAAAACTGCTAAAACAACAAGACCGACAAACACTGTTGGAACACTAACTAGCTCTAACTGAACAAAACATGAGAGATGAAGAAGGATATTGAGAACACTATCTAGCTCGAACTGAATAAACTAAGAAAATAAAGACTACACATAATATGTACACGAACATAGATCAAGCAATAGCAAAAGTTCTAAGATAACAAGACCTTCAAACAATGTTGAACAACTAACTAGCTCTAACTGAACAAAACATGAAAGGTAGATAAAGCAGGATATGTTGGAACACTATCTAGCTCGAACCGAACAAAACATAAAAGTAAAGACTACACACGATATGTACACGAACATAAATCAAGCAATAGCAAAAGTTCTAAGACAACAAGACCTTCAAAAAATGTTGAACCACTAACTTGCTCTAACTGAACAAAACAAGAGCGATAAAAAAGGATATGTTGCAAAACCATCTAGCTCGAACTGAACAAAAAATGAAAATAAAGACTACAGATAATATGTACACAAAGATAGATTGAAAAATTACAAAAGTTCGAAGACGACAAGACCTTCAAACAATGTTGGACCACTGACTAGCTCTAACTGAACAAAACATGAAAGGTAGATAAAGCAGGATATGTCGGAACACTGTCTAGCTCGAACTGAATAAAACATGAAAATAAAGACTACACATAATATGTACACGAACATAGATCAAACAAAAGCAAAAGTTCTAAGACGACAAGACCGTCAAACAAAGGTGGACCACTAACTAGCTCGAACTGAACAAAACATGAAAGGTAGATAAAGCAGGATATGTCGGAACACTTTCTAGCTCGAACTGATCAAAACATGAAAGTAAAGCCTACTCACGATATGTTTACGGACAGAAATCAAGCAATAGCAAAAGTTCTAAGACAACAAGACCTTCAAAAAATGTTGAACCACTAACTTGCTCTAACTGAACAAAACAAGAGCGATAAAAAAGGATATGTTGCAAAACCATCTAGCTCGAACTGAACAAAAAATGAAAATAAAGACTACAGATAATATGTACACAAAGATAGATTGAAAAATTACAAAAGTTCGAAGACGACAAGACCTTCAAACAATGTTGGACCACTGACTAGCTCTAACTGAACAAAACATGAAAGATAGATAAAGCAGGATATGTCGGAACACTGTCTAGCTCGAACTGAATAAAACATGAAAATAAAGACTACAGATAATATGTACACAAAGATAGATCGAACAATTGCAAAAGTTCTAAGACGACAAGACCTTCAAACAATGTTGGACCACTAACTAGCTCTTACTGAACAAAACTTGAAGGGGAGATAAAGCAGGACATTTTGGAACACTGTCTTGCTCGAACTGAACAAAACATGAAAGGAAAGACTACACACTATATGTACACGAACATAGATCAAACAATATCAAAAGTTCGAATACGACAAAACCTTCAAACAATGTTGGACCACTAACTAGCTCTAACTGAACAAAACATGAAAGGTAAATCAAGCAGGATATGTTTGAACACTGTCTAGCTCAAACTGAACAAAACATGAAGGTAAAGACTACTCACGATATGTACACGGACATAGATTGAACAATTATAAAAGTGCTAAAACAACAAGACCGACAAACACTGTTGGAACACTAACTCGCTCTAACTGAACAAAACATGAGAGATGAAGAAGGATATTGAGAACACTATCTAGCTCGAACTGAATAAACTAAGAAAATAAAGACTACACATAATATGTACACGAACATAGATCAAGCAATAGCAAAAGTTCTAAGACGACAAGACCGTCAAACAAAGGTGGACCACTAACTAGCTTGAACTGAACAAAACATGAAAGGTAGATAAAGCAGGATATGTCGGAACACTTTCTAGCTCAAACTGATCAAAACATGAAAGTAAAGCCTACTCACGATATGTTTACGTACAGAAATTGAACAATTTGAAAAGTGCGTAGACAACAAAACTGTCAAACCATTTTGGAACACTAACTAGCTCTAACTGAACAAAACATGAGCAATAAAGAAGGATATGTTGGAACACTTTCTAGCTCGAACTAAACAAAACATGAAAGTAAAGCCTACTCACGATATGTATACGAACATAGATCGAACAATAGCAAAAGTTCTAAGACGACAAGACCTTCAAACAATGTTGGACCACTAACTAGCTCTTACTGAACAAAACTTGAAAGGGAGATAAAGCAGGACATTTTGGAACACTGTCTTGCTCGAACTGAACAAAACATGAAAGGAAAGACTACACACTATATGTACACGAACATAGATCAAACAATATCAAAAGTTCGAAGACGACAAAACCTTCAAACAATGTTGGACCACTAACTAGCTCTAACTGAACAAAACATGAAAGGTAAATCAAGCAGGATATGTTTGAACACTGTCTAGCTCAAACTGAACAAAACATGAAGGTAAAGACTACTCACAATATGTACAAGGACATAGATTGAACAATTATTAAAGTGCTAAAACAACAAAACCGACAAGCACTGTTGGAACACTAACTAGCTCTAACTGAACAAAACATGAGAGATGAAGAAGGATATTGAGAACACTATCTAGCTCGAACTGAACAAACTGAGAAAATAAAGACTACAGATAATATGTACACAAAGATAGATCGAACAATTGCAAAAGTTCTAAGACGACAAGACCGTCAAACAAAGGTGGACCACTAACTAGCTCGAACCGAACAAAACATGAAAGATAGATAAAGCAGGATATGTTGGAACACTTTCTAGCTCGAACTGATCAAAACATGAAAGTAAAGCCTACTCACGATATGTTTACGGACAGAATTTGAACAATTTGAAAAGTGTGTCGACAACAAAACTGTCAAAACATTTTGGAACACTAACTAGCTCTAACTGAACAAAACATGAGCGATAAAGAAGGATATGTTGGAACACTATCTAGCTCGAACCGAACAAAACATAAAAGTAAAGACTACACACGATATGTACACGAACATAAATCAAGCAATAGCAAAAGTTCTAAGACAACAAGACCGTCAAACAAAGGTGGACCACTAACTAGCTCTAACTGAACAAAACATGAGCGATAAAGAAGGATATGTTGGAACACTGTCTAGCTCGAACTGAACAAAACATGAAAGGAAAGACTATACATGTTATGTACTCGAACATAGATCGAACAATAGCAAAAGTAATAAGACGACAAGATCGTCAAACAATGTTGGACCACTAACTAGCTCTAACTGAACAAAACACAAAAGTAAGGACATAGATTAAACCATTACAAAAGTGCTAAGACGACAAAACGGTCAAACAATGTTGAAACACTAACTAGCTCTAACAGAACAAAACATAAAAGGGAGATAAAGAAAGATATGTTGGAACACTATCTAGCTCTAACTAAACAAAACATGAAAGTAAAGCTACTCACGATATGTTTACGGACAGAAATTGAACAATTTGAAAAGTGCGTAGACAACAAAACTGTCAAACAATGTTGGAACACTAACTAGCTCTAACTGAACAAAACATGAGCGATAAAGAAGGATATGTTGGAACACTGTCTAGCTCTAACTAAACAAAACATGAAAGTAAAGCCTACTTACGATATGTATACGAACATAGATCGAACAATAGCAAAAGTTCGAAGACGACAAGACCTTCAAACAATGTCTGGACCACGAACTAGCTCTAAATAAACAAAAGACAAAAGTAAGACAAAGCAAGAGAATTGGGATCCTCCCTAGCTCTAACCGATTTCCTTTCCCCTTTTGTTTAATTTTCAATATTGAAAGCGAGCCGGCGCTCTCCCTCCTCCTTCCGACACAGCTCGCAATAATCCCTTCTCGCTTCTCCGCCACACGGATCAGGTTGGAGGTTTTTTGGGGGGGCGACACACTTAAAGGTAATCTTTATTTTTTTTCCTTCCGTCTTGATTTCATTTCTCACCGATTCTCCCCCTGTCACATTAGACGCGGCCGAGGGACTGATTCGCCGTCCCTAATCCGGTCTCCCTCCTCCCGTTCGGAGGAAATATCGCGAGGAGATTATTTTATTCGTAATTGATTGAGTGGTCCCTCACCTCGGACCCAGATACTTCAAAGTGTGCGAATTAAGACTCGGTGAGGCGGGGAGGCGGCGCGCCTCAAGCGGCCGGGGGTCGCGTGGCTGAGCCTCTTTGGTAAGAGCTGATTCGCGGCTAGCCGTGCCGGCTAATTGGCTAAAAGAGAGACGTGCGGGTCAGGAGGAGCCTTCCCGTGATTCTGCTCAGTCTCTTTGGGCTCGTTTTAAGCTGGGAAATGGGTCACGCGGGCTAAAAGGGAAGTTGGAAAACTTTCCTAAACACGTTTTCGGTTATTTGGGGGTTGTTTTTTGGGTTTGCCTCGAGCGCTTCTGATGTATGAAATGGATTCAGTCGGAAAAGAGCCAATATCATTTATAATAAAATGGTGAAAAAAGGAAGACTATTGAATTCATCCATCCATTATCTGCACCGCTTATCCTCAGTAGGGTCGCGGGGGTGCTGGAGCCCATCCCAGCTATCTTCGGGCAGTGGGCAGGGGACACCCTGAACTGGTTGCCAGCCAATCGCAGGGCAGAAGAATTATAACTATAACCTTTTCCTCCTTGTTTTATAACCTTATCTTCTCTGTTCCTTTATCTTCTTGGGTTTTTTTACCTCACTGTGAATGTGTGAAACTGGAGTGTCATGCCCAATTTCGTTGTCACAATATGTTAACCCATTTTGTAACAATGACAATAAAGGTATATTCTATTCTATTCTATTCTATTCTATTCTATTCTAATTAATAAACGACAAAATTGTTGGAACCCTAACTGGTTCTAACTGAAGAAGACATTGTAGGGGGACAGCGCGGGACATGTAAAAACCCTAACTAGCTGTAACTGAACAACACATGAAAGGAGACGATGCAAGATTTGTACTGTGGATAGAGCAATAACAAGACTACCATGACGACCAAACCAGGAAATATAGTGCTAGACAAGTATCGAAAATCAAAGGAGGATGACAAGGGATATATTGGAACACTGACTAGATCTAACTGAACAGCACATGAAAGTAGACGATGCAGGATTTGTACTTACATGTGGATACAACAAAAACGAGACTACTGTGACGACTAAACCAGGAAACATAATGCTGGACGACTAGCTCTACAAAAATGAAAGAAAGATGACACGGGATATATTGGAACACTAATTAGATCTAACTGAACAACACCTGAAAGTAGACGATGCAGGATTTGTACTTACATGTGGATAGAACAATAACAAGACTACTATGACGACTAAACCAGGAAATATAATGCCGGACAACTATCTAAACAAAAATGAAAGGAGGACGACACAGGATATATTGCAGCACTAACTAGATCTAACTGAACAACACATGAAAGTAGACGATCCAGGATTTGTACTTACACGTGGATAGAACAATAAGGAGACTACCGTGACGACTAAACCAGGAAATAAAATGCTGGACGACAAGCTAAACAAAAATAAAAAGAAGACAACAAAAGATATAGTGGAACACCAACTGGATCTAACTGAACAACACATGAAAGACGACGATGCTGGATTTGTACTTAGATGTGGATAGAACAATAACGAGTCTACCGTGACGACTAAACCAGGAAATATAACGCCGGACAACTATCTAAACAAAAATGAAAGGAGGACGACACAGGATATATTGCAGCACTAACTAGATCTAACTGAACAACACATGAAAGTAGACAATCCAGGATTTGTACTTACACGTGGATAGAACAATAAGGAGACTACCGTGACGACTAAACCAGGAAATAAAATGCTGGACGACAAGCTAAACAAAAATAAAAAGAAGACAACAAAAGATATAGTGGAACACCAACTGGATCTAACTGAACAACACATGAAAGGCGACGATGCTGGATTTGTACTTAGATGTGGATAGAACAATAACAAGTCTACCGTGACGACTAAACCAGGAAATATAACGCTGGACAACTATCTAAACAAAAATGAAAGGAGGACGACACAGGATATATTGCAGCACTAACTACATCTAACTGAACAACACATGAAAGTAGACAATGCAGGATTTGTACTTACACGTGGATAGAACAATAAGGAGACTACCGTGACGACTAAACCAGGAAATAAAATGCTGGACGACGAGCTAAACAAAAATGAAAAGAGGACAACAAAAGATATAGTGAAACACCAACTGGATCTAACTGAACAACACATGAAAGACCACGATGCTGGATTTGTACTTACATGTGGATAGAACAAAAACGAGTCTACCGTGACGACTAAACCAGGAAATATAACGCTGGACGACGAGCTAAACAAAAATAAAAAGAGGACAACAAAAGATATAGTGGAACACCAACTGGATCTAACTGAACAACACATGAAAGGAGACAATGCAGGGTTTGCACTTACACGTGGATAGAAAAATAAAGAGACTACCATGACGACTAAACCAGGAAATATAATGCTGGACGACTAGTTAAACAGAAATGAAAGTCGGACGACACAGGATTATTGGAACACTAACTGAACAACACATGAAAAGAGACAATGCAGGGTTTGTACTTACATGTGGACAGACAATAATAAGACTGCCATATCGAGGAGACCATGAAATATAGCGCTGGACGACTACCTAGCTTTAACTAAACCAAACATAAAAGGTAAACAACACCGGATATGTTGGAACACTAAGTAGCTCTAACTGAACAAAACTAGAAAATAAACAAAGCAGGATTTTTACTTACACGCGGATAGAAAAATAATGAGACTGCCAAGACAAGAAGACCATAAAATATAGAGCTGGACAACTAGCTAGCTTTAACTGACACAGCATCTTTGGAACCTAAACTGGCTCTAACTGAACAACAAATGAAAAAGAACTATGCAGGATTTGTATTTACATTTTGATTGAACAATAACAAGACTGCCATGACGATTAAACCATGAAATAAAATGCTGAATAACTGGCTAGTTTTAACTAAACAAAACATGAAAAAAGAGACGACACGGGATATGTTGGAACACTAACTAGGTCTAACTGAACAACACATGAAAGGAACGATGCAGGATTTTCACAATAATGAGACTGCCATGACGACAAGACCATGATCAGCATGATGCCAAATAAATGAAGCTGTCAATCAACAACATTACACCGAAATCACGCTGATAAGATGCAACATGGTTGCCATGGCGCCCAATTGGCCGCACCCGTGTGTGTCACGGTTGCCATGGTGCCCAATTGGCCCCGCCTGTGTGTCACCAGCTGCAGCTTGTTGACAAATTGGCTCCCTGTCAGTATTTAAACTCTGTCCTGTCAGTCCCCTTTTGTCGGTCCGTCTGCGAACCTCAGCTTACGCTAGGCAAGTTTTTTGACCCTGACCCTCTCCTGTTCTGATTCCAGTCTGTTTCCCGGCTCTGACACTTTTTCTGATCTCGACCACAATTTTTGCTCCCCCGTCCCGGCTACTGCCCTGTTTTTCCTGCTCTCGACACCGCCTTCGCTAGCCACGGAAAAAACACTTTCGCATCAGAGCAACCTGCTTCCCGCGACCAGCGATCTACGGATCATGTGTACTATCCTTTCCATCCATCCATCCATCATCTGCCCCGCTTATCCTCAGTAGGGTCGCGGGGGTGCTGGAGCCCATCCCAGCTATCTACGGGCAGTGGGCAGGGGACACCCTGAACTGATTGCCATCCAGACAGACAAAACACTCGCTCACTCACACCTAGGGACAATTTGAACCGTCCAATTAACCTAACATGCATGTTTTTGGAATGTGGGAGGAAACCCACGCAAGCACGGGGAGAACATGCAAACTCCACACAGGAGGTCTGATCTCATGACCTTAGAACTGTCCCGCACACACGCTAACCACTGCTCCGCCGTGCTGCCCACTCTCCTTTCCATTCTTCTCAATAAAACTAAGAGAAACGTACGCAAGTGGGTCCTGTCTCCGTTCTGGTCCTGACAATTCTTGAGTTTTTGAGAGAGGTTTTCTTCTTCTGAGGGGGGACGTGACAGAAAATAACTAAGAAGCACTAGGCTAATAAAACAGTAAACATAAGTCTCTCTTAAAAATAACACTACCATGATAGGAATCCACCCCCTCTGTTCCTTTTCCTATTTTCCTTTTTTTTTCATTTGCTGTGTGCGCTGCTCCAAGCTCAGCCAGCAGCGCTCATTGATCGCTCGCCTTGGCCTGACGAACGCTGCTAATTCCGACTTTTTTTCCATCCAAGATGGAGAGAGGGGAAAAAAATCAATAAGTGAGGCAAGTGGGGCGAGGTTATGGGTCAACGAGGTTCTTGACAAGGGTGTCGGGGGACGGGAACGGCCAGAGAGTTCCTTTTGGTGTGTGTGTGAGTGCTTAGCGTAAGCAGTGGTCAACAGAAGGAGTGTGACCGAAGGCCTGGTGGGTGTGAGGTGTCAGCCTTGTCGCCTATCAAATTTATGACCATTGATCCGCCTTCGTGTTGTGATGAATGGGTGAAGCTGTTTGGGATCTTGAAGGAATCTGACAGGTCTGAGGAGTCATCAAATACAGTCCATTTGTCACAAGCCAGAAACGGAAACAGGACCCAATAGCGTTCGTTTTACTCAGTTTTATTGAGAAAGAGAGCAGTGACTAGCGAGGGTCGTCGTAGACAGCGGGGAAACAGGTCGATGGCCGGGACGGAGGAGCAAAGGCAGTAACGAGTCCAGAAAAGAGGTCGGGAACAGAAATCAGGCAGGAAACAGGGCGAAAAAGGTGGATGGCCGGGACGGAGGAGCAAAGGCAGAAACGGGTCCAGAAACAAGTCGGCAACAGGAATCAGGCAGGAAAAAACAGGGCAGGATAATGTCGGAAAGTACAAAGCTTGCCTAGCTGAAAGCATAGGTTCGCAGACGGTCTGACGCTGGTAACAGGGAACCGAGGGGTTTAAATAGTGGCAGGGAGCCAATCAGCGACCAGGGCTGTTGGCGCCGACGTATCAGTAATCATGACACCATTAGGGCCAAACCAGCAAGGGAAGCAAATGATTGAGTTCCTTTAAGTCCACGAAGGAGTGAACCAGCGATAACCGGAGCCCAAAGTAGCGAGGGGTCTCTGTAACAGTCAACTATGTTGGCATGAGGGGAGGCGGTTCATTTGTCTTTTTAGCTGTTCTGGGCTCCCACAACATTTTCTTTTGTATTTGAAAAATAGAAATCTCCATTTTGTGTACAGTGTGATAAAAAAGTTTTGAGCTTAGTTTCAGATAGATAGATAGATAGATAGATAGATAGATAGATAGATAGATAGATAGATAGATAGATAGATAGATAGATAGATAGATAGATAGATAGATAGATAGATAGATAGATAGATAGATAGATAGATAGATAGAGACAGAGAGATGGATAGACAGAGAGACAGAGAGACAGAGAGACAGAGATAGATAGATAGATAGATAGATAGATAGATAGATAGATAGATAGATAGATAGATAGATAGATAGATAGATAGATAGATAGATAGATAGATAGAGACAGAGAGATGGATAGACAGAGAGACAGAGAGACAGAGAGACAGAGATAGATAGATAGATAGATAGATAGATAGATAGATAGATAGATAGATAGATAGATAGATAGATAGATAGATAGATAGATAGATAGATAGATAGATAGATAGATAGATAGATAGATAGATAGATAGATAGATAGATAGAGACAGAGAGATGGATAGACAGAGAGACAG